>NC_082385.1:12138176-12213176 GCF_031168955.1 Gadus macrocephalus
AAGTGTGTGTGTTGTGATGGGTATGGTGTGTGCGGGTGTGTGTTTGTTATTGTGTGTGTGTGTGTGTGTGTGTATGTGTGTGTGTGTGTGTGTGTGTGTGTGTGTGTGTGTGTGTGAGTGTCGCTGACCTCCACTTGACAGGTAACTGGCCAGTCCCTGGTAGTTCATGAACATCTTGCCCGGGTTATTGGGGTCTGGGACGGTGTACTGGGCGGCCATGTCAGCACAGACAACCCAGAAGCTGGAGAACACGCCGTCATACATGTAGCATGTTAGCATGTGATGTACAACACAGACTCCAATAAAATAACACAATCAACAACACATGTTCAAGTATATTACCACCAATGGTCGGTGAGTTAATTCAAAGTTCAGATAATTGGTGTAACACACTTAAACATGTATTGTTGATCTTTTGTTAGTTTCCACATTACACATTCTGGTTTTTCTCTCTGGCTCGCATACTTCCACTTCTTAGAGATTTTGCTGTTTGCTAAAGCTTTTGTGGCTGACACGTTGCTAAACCTGAACACTGTAGCCTGCATTATCCCCTTATCCTCCGTAATCCGGGAAAAACATGTTTGTTCTTAATACCGCTCAGAATGCTCTTGTGAAGAATTACGGCTGGTGCTGAAATCTGTGGGTGAAGCCCTGTCTCCTCCCCCACCTGCCTCCACCTGTCAATGACCTCAGCTCTCTCTCTCTGAGCAGGGGGCTGACCTTTGACCTTTGACCCCTCCAGAAAGAAAATACCTCAGTGGAACCTTAACCCTATAATCCTCGGGAGTAGCGAAATGTCTCAATCAGCTCTAACGAGGAGCACATTGGACATGAAGGGCAGCTTCGGAACGAATTTGAATCTTGAGGAAAATAGCAAAAACATCTCCATTACGCCTTCAGTGAAATCAACGAAAACCCCTCGTGAATGAAGCGTGGAGTTGGAGCCCCAGGGCGTACCCGAAGAGGGTGACGCGGCCCTTGGAGGAGGCAGTCATGGTGCCGTCGTCGTCGATGGTGTACTCAGCGGAGATGTTGTCCTGAAGGAAAAGACCTTCCGGATCTTTCTTCTGGAGGGCGAACCACTTCCCGGCATACTGGGAACCAGAGAGGGGCAGGATATCGTCAAACCAGATCGGACTTTTATCATCTCAGTTGTTCAAAATTGAACAAACTAACTTACTACAAAATTCTTGATTTTGGATTCTTGTTTTTGTGATTTATCAGATTATCAGTGTATCAGAGTATTTTGTTCCATACGTGGATACATTATATACATTATTTTTTATCTTAACTTGATATTAATTATTGAATAAATCATTAAAAAAATGTTTATCCAATATCTTTTTAGTTATTCGAAGACACATGGGTTTGCGTGACTCTCATGTGAGGGGTTTGCTTGAGGGAAGGCATTTTATTTACCCTCTTGGGGTCAAAGTCCTGTTTCACGGTGAAGCTATCCACCACACAAGAGGCGGAGAGACAGCGCTCAACGCAGCACAGCACCAACGCAAGCACGGCAATCTTAGTGCAGCCCATCCTGAAATGAAAGAATGCATGGTTGTGACTTGTGTTGTGATGAGGGTGAATGGACTTGCACTACACTCGTGTCTTAAAGATGAGGGTCTAGGTTCAGGCAACAATACTGGAATTACTTGGGATAGCAGAAATTATATCTCAAATTATCAACATCAAAGTCCATCCCAATGAACAACTGGGTTCACAACCTGTGAACAGCTTCAAAGTTATATCAGTCACTAAATTGCTAACCGTTAGATTACGTTTATTCTCAGCAAAATTATCTTCTCTTAAATTACTGTAAAACACATTTCTTTCAGATATACCACAGTCCAAATAATTAGTTATTGAACTACAAGTTGCTGTCGTTTGGAATATAAACTGTGGCTGTACTACCAGTTAAATTTAGTTGAAGTTTCCCTTTTACTGATTCATGAGATGTGATTACCAATTACTCACAAATGCAGAGCGAAATACAAAGTCCACAAACGACCATTCAACTATGAAAGGAAGGGAACGGTTTACCCTGTATCAAATACAGCTCGGTGTCTTACCTGTCAGTTTCTGAGTCAAGAAATGAAATCTCCTCGATCGTTATCCCCCTGATTGTTGGGAGTTGTTTGTGAAACCCGCTTTATATACACACTTTACCAATAAGCTTATGGACGATTTTCATTGCTGGGAACTAACTAAGGTGCTTAAATCTCGAGTTAATCTTGTTGGGATGCAATCCTAGCTGCCGTAATCTGTCTTCTATGGCCAAAACAGGTCAAGATCTGCTGAAAGAAAACAATTAGCCCTTTATGTAACTAAAGCAACAAAACATTTAAGTGTTCTTATATGTGTGTGGGAAAATGCAACACATAAACAGTTTACTTATCTATGAATGCCTGCATGCACAAATGTCAAATGTATCACAATATTGGACACACAGACATAGACACACACACACACAGACACGCACGCACACACACACACACACACACACACACACACACACACACACACACACACACACACACACACACACACACACACACACACACACACACACACACACACACACACACACACACACACACACACACACCAAATTCAGTTTAGGTGTACTTTCCCCACAACCATATGATGGTGAACTTAATGCATAAAACACATAGCTACACTTTTGAAACCAATGATGGCTATATACAGTGTCTGGCTGTTGAAACTAGAGAAGAAAGCCAAACTGGGTGCTTTGTTTTTGTGAAGTTGTGTAGTTTGTGTCATTATATGTTGATGTCTTGAAATGTGCATCATACATGTTTAGACCAATGATGATTTTGTAATGCAAAAACCTGCAGATACATATGCACATTTACAAATCACTTTGAATGTTTTTTTTATTGCATACACGTTTTTGAAGTGGAACTATTGAATTGTATAGCGTTTCATAACAGTATGTGTTCCACCCAGTAAGGAATTAAGGTCAATGGAACTTGTTTGGGGAAGGTTTGCTGCCACCATGTGGTTTATGAGAGCATTGCATCATATTCAATTCAATGCATGTGGTCTGATCTGTTTCGGTTTAAAGGGCTCCTATCTTACCACCTTGTGTGAGGTTGATTTGTCTTTTCAGGCCATTTCATGACAAGCTGGAGTGTTGGCCCAGATGAACCGTCCACCAGGGAGATGACTGGGGATGTGTCATTATCCATCTGTGGACACGCACACTTTTTACATCACAAATGGAAACACAATAGTGTCATGCTCCATATTGTATGCTAGTGTGTAACCAAATGCTTCAAATTCAAAGGGTAACCAAAATCAATAAACGTCAAAAGAAATTTCAAACAGCCGCAATCTGTACACATCCCTTGTCTATTGTGCACTCTTTTTATTTTTCTCTATCTCTGTATCCTACATGTTCTGGTGTCATCTAGTATTGTGGCAGCAGATTATCTAGCAGAAACTTTATTTAGGTTGCTTATGGAAGCTTAAACCTGCACTATTTTACTTTTCTACTGCAACAATTAACTATTTTTACTATTTAAAATATAAATATACTAGAATGAGGCCGAGCTACAACTCAAGCCACTAGAGGCTGCTAATTGGAAAAAATAGTGCCGGTTTAATGTAGACACATGCTCTTGTCTTTGAATTAAGGGATTATAGACCCTCTCTTGCCAAGCACACTACATCTCTCCCCTCTGTGTCCTCTTTCCCTGACCTTGTCCTGATTCCGGTCGTACGACATTTATGTGATACCCCATGAAAATGGGGACACAAAGAAACACAAAATGACAACGTATTCGTTAACCCCACCTCATGTAGTCGTGAATAAAGGGCCCGCAGAAGAGACGCACGGAAGGAGATGGATTCAGGGTGCTGAGATAATCAGCCAGTGGCCTAACCAAATAGGGCTTATGGCTGAGGATGGTTGCTTTAATAAGAACTTAAAGAGCTTGTGAGTCTGTGTTTGAACAGAGTTACCAGAGAAATACAATGTATCGAATCCTGTAGTAGCAGATGTAAAGTAAAATAGTATGATTGTAAAAGCATAACAGGACAGAAGAATATATATCCTTAAACTATGTACTAACTTCCTTGTGACTCTGACCATTGTATGTGTCATAAATATTTTTCAGCAAGTAGAGCCCCCCCCCACAGTTAACAGTAAAGTTGATTTATTTAACCAAAACCAGAAATGAGCTGTAATGAATGGTGTGTATTGGTCCTTTACACAAACTGGCCTTCAGATTGGCATGGTGGTGTGACTGTCTAACCCACTCCTCACCCCAGGGGACTGGGCCCCATTGGGCTTGTGGGTCACCTGGCCTTGGTAGCGTTTAGGAGGTGATCAGCTGATCAGTTTAGTACGGGCAGATCCCGGCTAACCTTCAGCACTATCTGCTGATGACAGAGGATTGAATGGATTCAGCCCCTCCGCGCGCCCTGCCTCCACCAACACTGGGCTCCGTCTCTCTCTCCTTACTTTCTATTTTTAAACACTAATATAGAATCTGGCTGTTGTTTATTTTTTACACACACATTCTGAATGTGTCCGTTTTTCATTCTGTCAGATGGGCGATTTTGTTGGATACAAAAATTTGATTTAATTTGAATATTTTGTTGATTAATTGATTAGCTCTTCAATGTTTCTTTTTGTTGGTGTTTGCTGTTAGTTTATTTTTATTATTGTAGCCTTAGTTTGGTTTTTGCCTTGGAAGGCTCTCAATACACTTGACCTGACCAAGAAGAAAAAAATTAGAGGAAAAGATTCTGAGATCGGGACCAGGAGATGGCGGAACAAAAGGAGGATGTACAGAAGTTCCTGGACGGAAACCCGGCGTTTACTAAAACATATTTTGCCAAAAAAATGAACCCGGACTCTATTTCAAAGGTGGCGAGCATCCCACTGAAACAGGTGGACTTCAGCCAGTTTGATGAGCTCAGCCAGGTATGTTACTGATGCTACAAAATGTAAGAAGGAAAATATCAGTAGTGAGAAGTCATAAGAATTAACCACATTTTATGAAAGAAGAAATGTGCTTCTTGACGACCTGAACCTGTAAGTTTTACCGGTCCCTTCATTATCCCCAAAAATATATTTCTTACGTTTTATTATATCTCTCAACATCTGTGTGGTTTATGCATAGAAATGGCGGGAAATGTGTAGGCAACCTTAATTGAGGTAGACGATATAAAGAACCTCTATCTTTTTTCAGGGTAGGCCAAGTTAATATAAATATAAAGTAGGGGATGAGTTTCATGATTATCATACATTTATCCGCATAATTGGGAAACAAATTCCAAAAAAAGGTGCACTGTTGAATTAGTATCCGAATGAGTACCGTTCTCGTTTGCTTTCCCTCCATTCCAGGTGGAGGAAAGCCAAATCATGTACGAGCTGATCAAAGACATGCAGGAGAACGTCAACATGGAGAAGGTGGTGTTCAAGATACTGAAAAGAATCAGCTCACTCATCCACGCCGACCGGTGTTCCCTGTTCATGTACCGGCAGCGCAACGGCGTTGGGGAGCTGGCCACCCGGCTCTTCAACGTCAACGCCACGTCGGAGTTCGACGACTGCGTGGTGCAGCCGGACTCGGAGATAGTGTACCCGCTGGACCTAGGGCTGGTGGGCCACGTGGCTCAGACCAAGAAGACGGTCAATGTCAAAGACGTGAAGGAGGTAGTCAAAATCAGACAGTACTATACTAATGCTAATGATTTACGTTTATATTAATAATATCCCCGTGCTTAGCTATTCATAGAGTGAGGAATAAACACTACATAATACCACGAAAAAGCCACTGAAGATTGGCGGCATCTCCTTGACAATGTTAAGTGTTGGACAGTTAAACCACAGTGGTTTACACGGCTCTTAAATTTCATTAAATCCAGGTGTGACAGAACTGAATCAATCTATCACCGAAATAGTTAGTATCAAAGCTCCAAGAGTATATATTCAGAGCTGCCATGTTGGTCCTTCTTGACAACACATTTGAGGATACCAAGCAACCAGTTAGTATTATTGGTGTGGTGATAAAGTGCCAAGATGGCGGCTTGGAATGTGTGGGACGTCATGTGAAACCATCCTATACTTCAGTCACATGGTTATAATAACATTCCACATATCTATTAATAAGGGAAATCAGCATTTCATCTCTGTATTATGTCTATAAACGGTCTGAAAGGAGACTACATAAGCGAGCAGCGATGGACTGCCTGTGTTAGCCTCTGGGGATAACCGCCCAAATCCCCCTGTGAGACTTAATCCATTTATTTTGATATCCCATCATGCAATGCTTTGGATAATTGGCCCGTTTCTTAAGTCAGCTGGAATTCCATAGTGCTAACAGTTTCACACTGAATAAATAAAACGACAGAGCTTTACATAGTGGTTTTGGTGGGTTTAGGACTAGGTTATTAAGGGTTGTTAAGAATAGGCCTACCAATGACTCCCAGCTTCAGTTTATCACAAGACTTTTGGGATGTATTCGCTTTAATGCACTGCAATTACATGATCCAAAAACGAGAAAAACACAAACTGATTGTAAACCTTGTCTAGTGCAATTAGTCCAACCATGTATTTTGTTTTTGCAAACAATGTATTTTGTCTTGGTGAGGGTTTTTCCAAGGAGCATCGGCATGGATACTATTGATTTCATGTTTCATATTGATTTCATATTTCATATTGTCAGGTCAATATGGACATATTGCATAACTTTAATCTTTAAAAAAATATATAAATACAATGCATAGTCATACGAGTCAAGAGACTACATGTCAAGAATTCACTGTTAGTGTGGCCATCTCCAAACATTGTTGTCATGCAGAACCAGCACTTCAGTGACTTTGTGGACGAGCTCACGGAATACAAGACGCGCAACATCCTGGCCGCACCCATCCTGAACGGGAAAGACCTGGTGGCCGTCATCATGGCCCTGAACAAGACCAGCGGACCCTTCTTCAACGCAGAGGATGAGGACGTAAGACATAACGCCACACGTAAACACACACACACACACACACACACATACACACATGCACGTAAGCATCGCACACACACGCACATACGCATGTACGCACACACATACACACACACACACACACACACACACACACACACACACACATATGAATGCACACACGCACGTGCACGCACACTGACACATGGAAAATGACATGCACAGGCTCATACATGCAAACGCACTTACGCATGCACAAACACAAACACACGGACAAGCACATGCACGCACACTCACGCATGCACGCGCGTGTGCACACACACATGCACACATAGCACACACATGAAGGCCTGCACAAACATGCGCAACACAAGCATGCACGCATGCAGAACTATATTTCTATTCCCATTATATAGTCTCCAATGTCGTGTATATGGAAAATACAGCTGTTGAATATGGATTCAGATGTACAGTAAATACTGTATACCTGTATAAATATAAACATTCTGAACCAACACACACACACACACACACACACACACACACACACACACACACACACACACACACACACACACACACACACACACACATACATAAAAATATATAACAGACAAAGTAGGGTTGGTCATAGAAGTGGCGATACATAATGTACTTATTGTGTAACAAACTTTTATGCCCTGCTTCTAAGGCTCAGAGCTAAAGTTCACCTGTGGGCTGAAATCACTACCAAGTAGGGAATTCCCTTTTAGCCATCCTACATCCTTCACACTGTTACGTCTATGTGGTCATTAATCCACCAGGTGTAATCATGTCATCCCAATCAGAAAGAACCTAAGCCGTTAAATGGATATACGCCTACGTGTCTGCGACGTAGTGACTACTACTACACCACCCACACTCAGCCATGCCAGCAAGCACACTCACATTCAAGCACTTGAGCTAACTCATTTATTTAATAACCAAAGTGTACACAGATATGATGTATATTTGTATTGTCATTATTTATAGATTTGTTTCATAGTAAAAGTACAAGTTTTTTCTTTAATTGACCTTGATGTTCAATCTCGTGTGATTTATGATTAGCAGGCTATTATATATCTAAAAACATATATATATATATATATATATATATATATATATATATATATAATAAGATGCATTCTCATGTGATCCACACACTCTTAATCTTTGTCCCTTAGCTTTTTACCAAGTACCTTAAAATCGCCACCTTGAATTTGAAGATCTTCCACTTGAGCTACTTACACAACTGTGAGACACGCAAAGGACAGGTGAGAGGGCTCCACTTTGCTACTACTTTAAGACCAAAAGGACTTTGCTGAGGTGTAATTGATGCAGAAATCAAGACGTGTGTGTGTGTGTATGTTCTCCCCCAGCTTCTTCTGTGGTCTGCCAACAAGGTGTTTGAAGAGCTGACAGACATAGAGCGACAGTTCCACAAAGCCTTGTACACGGTCCGCGCCTACCTCAACTGTGATCGCTACTCCGTAGGCCTGCTAGACATGACCAAGGAAAAGGTACGGAGACGTGGATGTGAGAGTGAGTGGCAGTGTGAATGTGAATCAGAATGTGAGTGTGTGTGTGTGTGTGTGTGTGTGTGTGTGTGTGTGTGTGTGTGTGTGTGTGTGTGTGTGTGTGTGTGTGTGTGTGCGCGCGTGTGTTTGCGTAAATAGGGGTGGTGTGTGTGCATGCTTGCATCTGTAAACATGCCGACAACCGACATTTAAGCGCCTTAATTTCATGTGAATGTATTACAGGGTGTAACATGAGTTAATTCTAACGTGTATATTGGGATTCTGTGGTTTTCCTCTAGGAGTTCTTTGATATCTGGCCGGTGCTGATGGGGGAGCAGCCTCCGTACTCTGGCCCATTGACACCAGATGGGAGGGTACGAGCAATACATTCAACCTGCACTATGTCCCTTTTCTACCGAGGCTATTTACTCCGTAAAAATTAAATTCTCGAGAATAGAATGTGCTCATCGCCCAGTCAAACCATCCTGGGAATTATTCTCAAAATAAAGTTTTATTCTGGTCCACTTTTGCCCTTACCAGCAGTAGCTGTCGCTATAACCGTGCTACAACTGTAGCTACAACTGTAGCTGCAACTGTAGCTGCAACTGTAGCTGCAACTGTAGCTGCAACTGTAGCTGCAACTGTAGCTGCAACTGTAGCTGCAACTCAAGCCACTAGAGGCTGCTAAGGGGACAATTTACATAGGGCAGGTTAAAGGTTAATATTCAGTAGAGAATACTATTGGTTTCAATCTGCTTTTTTAACGTTTCCTTTCCTATTTTCTTCATTTGTTTCCACTTAGGAAGTCATATTCTACAAAGTGATTGATTATATTTTACACGGCAAGGAAGAGATTAAGGTCATACCGTGAGTAAATCCTACTACTTTTTCCTGTATCCTTACATATCTGACCCACTGTAAAATACAAAGGGGTTCATTCAACCATCTTGGTTTTAAATGCGAGCAACCAAGATTGCCGTGAGGCGAATAAGCCCCATTCCAAGATAGAACAATTGGCACAATAATGGTGGCTGAACCTTCTAACATGGCCTCCTCTCCATCTGTCCCAGAACTCCACCAGCAGACCACTGGGCACTGGTCAGTGGCCTGCCCGTCTACGTTGCTGAGAGTGGATTTGTGAGTTGTTCTATACATAAACTTAGCACAAATAGTAAGGACATTTTGTGTTTGGTATATTATTTCTCTGTGGTAACAATGCTTTTTGGCAATAAATCTTATACCGTTGGAAAGCGTTTTTAGTTCCCTTTCAAATTGTGCCCCATTTGTAAGGAAGATGCATTTGTGGGATGAGCAGCAGCGCTGAGTATGTGGGTTGCGCCCATGAAAAATTTGCCAAATCTTTTCTGCCATTACCAAACAGGTTATTTTGCTGTTGCTATTGACACTTGTTTTGAGCTTCTTGTACCCCCAGGGTCTGCCAATCAGGTGCCTGATTGACACCTGATTGGCAGCACCTGTGAGCATGGGACCTACTACTGTAAGTACAGCTACAGTCAGTAAGTGTCTGCTCCAAGAATCGGCATGCCGCGTTCGACTGATCTGGATAGGGCCCTTGCGATAGGGGAACTTCAAGGTGGTGTTTCGCAAAACCAAGTTGCGGCATTATTTGGAGTGAGCCCTAGTACCCTCTCCAAACTGAAGGCCAAGTTGCATATAATGGGGGATGTCAAAGACAGGCCGCGAAGTGGGCGTCCCAAGAAGACGACACCCCAAGAAGACCATTTCATCACACTGTCAGCACTTAGGTGCCGTAGGCTGTCTTCTACAGATTTCCAGTCAAGGTTTGCAGGACGATATGTCAGACGGATTTTTGCCCAGACAATCCGGAACACACTACACGCAGCCAATGTCCGGTCTCAATGGGCTGCCAGGAGTCCTGCCATGACTGCCCTTCACCGTCAGGCCCGTTTGCGCTGGTGTCGGCAACACATGCACTGAAACATGTGGAGGAACGTTATGTTCAGTGATGAGTCCAGATTTTGCCTACGGCAGTTGGATCGTAGGGTCAAAGTGTCGAGAAGACGCGGAGGATGCTATGCTGATCGTTGCCCCGTGTGGGGCCGCATCTCCCTCACTGGAAAAACGAGGCTTGTCATCATTGGAGGCAATCTCAATGCAGAGAGATATAGAGATGATATCTGCAACCAGTGGCAATCCCATATCTCCACAGTCTGGGACCGAACTCTATCCTCCATGATGACAATGCTCGCCCCCACAGGGTGGGGTTTATCAGAGACTACCTCCAGAATGTGGGTGTGGAGAGGATGGAGCTGGCCTGCTAGCAGTCCTGAAAACCCCATTGAACACTTGTGGGATCAGCTTGGGCGTGTTGTTCGTGCCAGGGTGACCAACACAACCACGTTGGCTGACTTGCGACAAATGCTGGTTGAAGAATGGGAAGCCATCCCACAGCAGTGTTTGACCAAGCTGGTGACCAGCATGAGGAGGAGGTGCCAGGCTGTTGTGGCTGTGTATGGTTCTTCCACACATTACTGAGGCTTCTGTTTGTGAAATTAATAGATTATTAAATTGCCAATATGTCTTGTTTCTTCAAACTTCAATCATCCAATCCACCAAACACCAACCGAGTCAATGGCAGAATAAGCTGTTTGGCATTGGCACATTTTTCATGGCCGCAACCCACATACTCAGCTCTGCTGCTCATCCCACAAGAGCATGCTCCTTACAAATGGGGCACCACTTGATAGGGAACTATACAGGCTTTCCAACGGAATATGAGATTTATTGCCAAAAAGCATTGTTCCCACAGAGAAATAATCAACCAAACACAAATTTCCTTACTTTTTGTGTTAAGTTTATATCTGTATATTATATTCAAAAAACGATTTCAACTTAAACCTTACATTCTCTTATTTTGTTCTGTAGATTTGCAACATTATGAATGCCTCCGCCGAGGACATGTTTCAATTCCAGGTAACAGCCTAGATTCCCCATGTCAATTCATTCCCCTGCTATTCATTCAGACCGAAATATATGATGTCTACTAATTACTAAACTTGGCCTGAACTATTTTGCAGAAAGAGCCTTTGGATAGCAGTGGCTGGACCATAAAGAACGTTCTGTCCCTTCCCATCGTCAACAAGAAGGAAGAGATAGTGGGTGTGGCCACCTTCTACAACAGGAAGGATGGAAAGCCCTTTGATGAACAGGACGAACAGCTTATGGAGGTCTGAGTCTTGCATGTTCTGTGGTGGCAACTTTAGTGTAGTTTTACTCATTACCGATAATATCGCAATAAAGCGATTCTGCAACAATCAATATATTGTCAGACAATCCTATGACGATATATCACGACGTATGTCTAACGATGAGTACAAAATGACTGAGGTCAATTTGGTAAATTGCTGTATTTTGGTCTTTATTCATGTTCGGAACTTCAGTTACTTGTCTTTGGCTATTTAAGAGTGCCACCTTGAGGAGCAGGGAAATCTGTTTAGAGCACCTTACTTTATTAATTAAATTATAAATATTTGGGGTGATATTTATTGTTTAACTCATAAAAATGCAAAATGAATTCTTAAAAAAGATATATCACCGTATGGATATTTTGTCCCACCCCTAGTATACACAATGGCAGGTATATCTAAAGTTTGAACCTCATTATCTTAAGGACATGTTGCTTTGTATCTGTAGGCCCTGACTCAGTTCCTAGGCTGGTCAGCTCTGAACACGGACACATACGACAAGATGAACAAACTGGAGAACCGCAAAGACATTGCCCAGGACATGGTGATGTACCACGTCAAGTGTCGTGACGACGAGCTGCAGAACATCCTGGTCAGTCCCAACACCCACGTGACAACTGTCCTCTAATCACAGGCCTCCGTCTAATCAATAAACACCATTTGGTGGATGACTTTCTCCGAAGTGTCTTTCATTATAGTGTGCAGAGAGTTTTTCCATAGGCGGTTTGTGAGACTGGAACCCCTCACCAGGGAGGTGCTAATGGCTCATTCACTAGTGCTCTTTCATTGTTATCGGGGTTACAAACATAACATTGTTGTCTTTGTAGAACACAAGAGAGCTGTATGGGTCTGAACCCGCAGACTGTGAGGAGGACGAACTCCTGCAGATCCTGGTAAGAATCCGTTAACGGCTGTCACTTACTGCTATGTACCTTGTTGGTATTGTGGAAGACCTCAGGAGTGTTGGGTACTACTTTAGTACAATATGTGAATCCTCTCTTTTGGTTCTGTGTGTGTTCTTCTGGTTCTCTTTAATGCTGTTTTTTATACTGTTTTGGGTCATTTTATCTTTAGAAAAAGAATCTCCCTCAGCTCATTAAGAAGTTTGAGATCTACGAGTTCCACTTCTCAGACCTCAACTGCACAGAGATGGAGCTGGTCAAGTGTGGGATCCAGATGTACTATGAGGTCGGGGTGGTCAAGAAGTTCCAGGTACCCCAGGAGGTAAGCACAGGGACATCAGACTTCTGCCATTTCTGTCTGGTCCGTCATTATGCAAGGAGATGATTATATATCTCTTTGATTATATTTTACGCTTTATACCTAATTTAAAGAGGTACTAAACACTCCAAACAAACCATTGTTCTTTTTCTTTCTTTCCCTCCTTCTTTCTGTCCAGGTGCTAGTGCGCTTCATGTACTCCATCAGTAAGGGATACAGGAAGATCACCTACCATAACTGGCGCCACGGCTTCAATGTCGGCCAGACTATGTTCACACTCCTAACGGTATCTAGTCATTCATTCATTCCTTTGTGCCATTCATGCATTCCGTATTTGTCCATGCATTCATCCATCATTCGTGCTCTATCCTATGTGGCGAAACCAGATCACAAATGTTAGCACTCTGCTGATGACTGATCACGCTGTGGTCACGGCACTATTACTGGTCATCACTAAACAGGCTAAATCGTTGCACCTTCTCCTGTTCCTCCTTAAAAACCCTAACCTGACCCTTGTCCTCTCCTCAGTGAACACTGCACCAGCTGCAGCCCGCCCTGTTCACCCAAAGTTGACGTGTTGTTCTCCACCGTTTCAGACAGGGCTGCTGAAGCGATACTACACCGACCTGGAGGTGATGGCTATGATCACCGCTGGCTTCCTGCACGACATCGATCACCGGGGCACCAACAACCTCTACCAGACCAAGTAAGTACCAGACGCTTTGGCTGGCCCTGCTGTGTGTTCTCACCAATGTACGAAGAACCTTGTGTCTGGTAGCAGACGTTCTCCGTTCTGGGCCAACCAACGCTGCGTTTCACTTTCTTTTGCTTCCTATTTGTGTCAACTGATCATGTTGCTGGAGCTGGGAGTCTGTGAAAACAGAGAACACAAACTTGGCAAGCAATAGGCCACTTTCCCCCCGGCGGAAAGACAAGCCAAAACGCCAGGACAACAACGTTCTTAATAAAAGTGTCTATAGGTTTTGTCTCAGCCCATTGTAGAAATGCACTTATTTCAATCCCCTTCTGAACGCTTTAAACACTCGCTACACCATAGATGGAATGGAATGCTGAAACCCAGATGACCTGGTGTGTGATGTTTTGCTGTGTTCAGGGCGTTATGTTCACGGTAGTTTCCTTTCATCCAACAGGTCAGGCAATCCTCTGGCCAAGTTGCACGGCACCTCGATTATGGAAAGACACCATCTAGAGATTGGCAAGTTCCTCTTAGCTGACGAGGTGAGAACCGAAGGAGGGCAACAGAAACAAATGTCAAGGATGTATGGCATGTGCAGTATGCTCCGTGGTATCCAATGGGAACTGACGATATTTTTTCAGAACCCTCCCTATTTGTAGTATCTGTATCATGCTTTCTTAAAAAAAGAACTCTCTATCTCTATCTATATTGTACAGTGGGTGTCCTTCACTGACCTTATCCCTGTTTGTCTCACTCGCAGCAATTGAATATCTACCAGAACCTCAACAGGCGACAGCATGAGCATGTGATCCACCTCATGGACATCGCCATCATCGCCACGGACCTGGCTCTGTACTTCAAGTAGGCTGCGCCTCAATCTCCCTGTTCCCCATCCTCAGATGGTTCAAGCTCTTCATGAACGACCTGTTTTAATACTCTGGGCCTCAGATGCTCCAAGCTCTTTATGAACAACCTGTTTCAGATGGTCTATCTCTTCATGAAATGATCCAAGCTCTTTATGAACGACCTGTTTCAGATGGTCTAGCTCTTCATGAACGACCTGTTATAATACTCCAGCTCTCAGATGATCCAAGCTCTTTATGAACGACCTGTTTCAGATGGTCTATCTCTTCATGAACGACCTGTTATAATACTCCAGCTCTCAGATGATCCAAGCTCTTTATGAACGACCTGTTTCAGATGGTCTAGCTCTTCATGAACGACCTGTTATAATACTCCAGCTCTCAGATGATCCAAGCTCTTTATGAACGACCTGTTTCAGATGGTCTAGCTCTTTATGAACGACCTGTTTTAATACTCCAGGCTTCAGATGGTCCAAGCTCTTTATGAACGACCTGTTTTAGTACTGGAACATCACACTGGTATCCCCCACCCCCCCTCCCCACCAGGAAGAGGACCATGTTCCAGAAGATCGTGGACCTATCGAAAACCTATGATGATGAGAAGAAGTGGGTGGACTTCATGTCTCTGGAAACCACCAGGAAGGAGATTGTCATGTGAGTGGGACAAGCGCCCTCCAACACATCACGCGTGGTGCGCAGGATGTTGCCTGCTTTCATAAGTCATATCCTAACGTGTTCATTTTGTATGTCAGGGCGATGATGATGACAGCCTGTGACTTATCTGCTATCACTAAGCCCTGGGAGGTGCAGAGCAAGGTGAGCTACTCCATGTGATGCTGTTATTGTTACACAAGGGAGGGAGGGAGGGAGGGTGGAGGGAGGGTGGTAAGGAAGGAGGGAGCGAAATAGAAGAGAAGGATGGAAAAGGAAGGGAGGGAGGGAGAAACAAAGAAAGAAAGAAAGAAACACAAATAACAACCAATACATTTTATAACAAGACTGAAGACTTTTATGTTTGCTTTAGCATTCTGCTAAATCTTACATTGCACTTTCTAAAAAGCTTTTTTAACTTCGCCTTTATTTTCTATTTGAATACTAAAATGCCTTTTTAACTTTCTATTTTACTCATTTCTTTGCATATGTTTTCTTTTACTTATCTATTATTTTATTTTATTGTATGACAATGTTTATATGTGAAGCACTTTGAGTCTGCCTTGTGTGTGAAAAGTGCTATATGTGCCTTGTGTGTGAAAAGTGCTATATAAATAAAGTTGCCTTGCCTTGCCTATATAAATTAGTCTCACCGTTATCAAGTCATGTGTGTGTACCCTGTAGATGTAAACCTGTGTTGAGATGATGCTCATGATCCTTGCAGGTGGCCCTGTTGGTGGCAGCTGAGTTCTGGGAGCAAGGAGACCTGGAGAGGAATGTTCTGGATCAGCAGCCTATTGTGAGTTTCACTATTGAAACTGTTGTTTCTTTCATCCGTCCCAACGGCTCATTGTTTACTGGGTCCTGGTGAGCTCAACGTCGTTTCATTTCACTGCTTCTTGCTGTTAATGTTCCAATTCTTGATTTGTAATAGTTAGAATAAGATATTAAGATAAGCATCTTTACATATCCCTCGCATCAAAACTATCACAGACTTATCGTGGATGAGATGTCATAAAAAAGAAAATAAAGATTTGGTTATAGACTTGGTTAAACATGTATGTGTGTGTCTGTAGAATTTATTGGCATCTAGCCACTAAAATTTATTGGCATCTAGCCACTAAATTATAGGGAACTTTAAGTGTCCAGTAAGCTCAACCCTCTCTTGAATCGACTGCTGGCCAGACCAAGCTCCACACATCTTCACACACAGCCGTTATACTATACATACCAAAGGCCTGCGTGAACGCCGACGCCTCTACAACCCTGTTGTACTAAAAAGTAAAAATCATCTGGTGTCCGCTCTTAGAATCAAGGTTATTTTTGAGACAAAAATTATGCGTAATTTGAGAGTAAAACCCATTGAGAGCAGAAGGAAAAGTACTTAAATTAATCAAATGAAATAAGCTGCACCATAGCAGGCTGCGATGATCTTTCTTATGGCCAGGCTGTGTTCACCGTCTGTTGGCCTGCTCTCTGACTCTCTCTCTCTCCCCCTCTATCTCTCTCTCCCTCTTAGCCCATGATGGATCGAACTAAATCAGCCGAACTTCCAAAGATGCAGTGTGGTTTCATCGATCGACTTTGTCTGCACCTTTGTCTATAAGGTACTGGTCGCTACATCATACAAATCATACAACGAAAGCATCAATCATTTGGTGATTCAAACCAAACGATTGTTTGTCCCATGTCCTATTTTTTATCTTACACAAAATAATATTACAATGTCATCGTGTACGTCAACAATACCTTATGTTTCTGTGTGTGTATGTTTCTTTTGGGGTCCAGGAGTTCTCCCGTTTCCACCCGACAATCACTCCCATGCTGGATGGCATCCTGAACAACAGGAAGGAGTGGAACAACTGCAAGGAGGAGTACGAGGCCAAGCTCAAGGCCCTGGAGGAGGAGAAGGCGGCCAAGGCCCCAGCAGGCCCCAAAGGTGGGATGTTTATACATTATATCAATATCTAAGCAGTAGCTTTATATATAGATGACTCTCTCTCTCTACACATATAGATATATTTAGATATATCTACATATACATAGCTTCATTTACATTATGATTAGAAAGATTGTAAAGGCTTCTCAAGGATACTCATCATGTAAGATATAATAACATAAGAGATGCTTATTATATATAAGATAAGATAAGATATAACTTTAAACTAACATATAACTTTTTAAACAAATTTCTCCTACGGGGGATTAATAAAGTTATATAGTATAATAAGTATCAAGATCTTGATATATACTTTTATGATAATTAGAAACATAATAAAGGCTCCTTTAGGATACTTGTCATATATAATGTATGAGGAAAATAATATATGCTTATTATATATAATATAATAAGTATCAAGGACACATATACATATAATTTATCATTCGTATCCTTCCCCTATCCTGTATTTGTCGGCAAGCTTTGAATTGATCTTCATCACACTGTTTATATAAATAGCCCAATACATGTCGTCATTTCATCTGGGCATGATGCCTCAGTCAGACTCACAGACAGACAGACAGACTCACAGACAGACAGACAGACTCACAGACAGACTCACAGACAGACAGACAGACAGACAGACAGACAGACAGACAGACAGACAGACAGACAGACAGACAGACAGACAGACAGACAGACAGACAGACAGACAGACAGACAGACAGACAGACAGACAGACAGACAGACAGACAGACAGACAGACAGACAGACAGACAGACAGACAGACAGACAGACAGACAGACAGACAGACAGACAGACAGACAGACAGACAGACAGACAGACAGACAGACAGACAGACAGACAGACAGACAGACAGACAGACAGACAGACAGACAGACAGACAGACAGACAGACAGACAGACAGACAGACAGACAGACAGACAGACAGACAGACAGACAGACAGACAGACAGACAGACAGACAGACAGACAGACAGACAGACAGACAGACAGACAGACAGACAGACAGACAGACAGACAGACAGACAGACAGACAGACAGACAGACAGACAGACAGACAGACAGACAGACAGACAGACAGACAGACAGACAGACAGACAGACAGACAGACAGACAGACAGACAGACAGACAGACAGACAGACAGACAGACAGACAGACAGACAGACAGACAGACAGACAGACAGACAGACAGACAGACAGACAGACAGACAGACAGACAGACAGACAGACAGACAGACAGACAGACAGACAGACAGACAGACAGACAGACAGACAGACAGACAGACAGACAGACAGACAGACAGACAGACAGACAGACAGACAGACAGACAGACAGACAGACAGACAGACAGACAGACAGACAGACAGACAGACAGACAGACAGACAGACAGACAGACAGACAGACAGACAGACAGACAGACAGACAGACAGACAGACAGACAGACAGACAGACAGACAGACAGACAGACAGACAGACAGACAGACAGACAGACAGACAGACAGACAGACAGACAGACAGACAGACAGACAGACAGACAGACAGACAGACAGACAGACAGACAGACAGACAGACAGACAGACAGACAGACAGACAGACAGACAGACAGACAGACAGACAGACAGACAGACAGACAGACAGACAGACAGACAGACAGACAGACAGACAGACAGACAGACAGACAGACAGACAGACAGACAGACAGACAGACAGACAGACAGACAGACAGACAGACAGACAGACAGACAGACAGACAGACAGACAGACAGACAGACAGACAGACAGACAGACAGACAGACAGACAGACAGACAGACAGACAGACAGACAGACAGACAGACAGACAGACAGACAGACAGACAGACAGACAGACAGACAGACAGACAGACAGACAGACAGACAGACAGACAGACAGACAGACAGACAGACAGACAGACAGACAGACAGACAGACAGACAGACAGACAGACAGACAGACAGACAGACAGACAGACAGACAGACAGACAGACAGACAGACAGACAGACAGACAGACAGACAGACAGACAGACAGACAGACAGACAGACAGACAGACAGACAGACAGACAGACAGACAGACAGACAGACAGACAGACAGACAGACAGACAGACAGACAGACAGACAGACAGACAGACAGACAGACAGACAGACAGACAGACAGACAGACAGACAGACAGACAGAGTTCCCCACGATGACCATCCCTTCCCATGTTCTCTTCACAGCTGGGTCGGCCAACCCCGGGGCGGCAGGCGGGGCTAAGACCTGTACTCTGTGTTAGAGGACACGGAGCAGCCGCCATGAAAGCATCCGATGCGTTGGAGGAGAACGATGGCGTTACGCACAGCAAACATGAGGCTTCACATTTAGGCAAACACCAAATGATGAGTTATAGGTTTTCCTGTTTGTTGGAATTATTCCGGCTCACGAAAAACAAAGGATAGAATGGTAGAGGACCCTCAGACCCTCGACCAATCATCAGTGGGTAAAAGTGAACCTGCTCCACCCTACATCCGTACGGTTACAGACCATACCTACAGTGTACCTACTACATCCTGGTTACAGAGCGTACCTAGAGTGTACCATCTACACCCTACATCCTGGTTACAGAGCGTACCTAGAGTGTACCATCTGCACCCTACATCCTGGTTACAGAGCGTACCTAGAGTGTACCATCTACACCCTACATCCTGGTTACAGAGCGTACCTAGAGTGTACCATCTACACCCTACATCCTGGTTACAGAGCGTACCTAGAGTGTACCATCTGCACCCTACATCCTGGTTACAGAGCGTACCTAGAGTGTACCATCTACACCCTACATCCTGGTTACAGAGCGTACCTAGATTGTACCATCTACACCCTACATCCTGGTTACAGAGCGTACCTAGAGTGTACCATCTGCACCCTACATCCTGGTTACAGAGCGTACCTAGAGTGTACCATCTGCACCCTACATCCTGGTTACAGAGCGTACCTAGAGTGTACCATCTGCACCCTACATCCTGGTTACAGAGCGTACCTAGAGTGTACCATCTACACCCTACATCCTGGTTACAGAGCGTACCTAGAGTGTACCTACTACATCCTGGTTACAGACCGTAGTGTACCTACTACATCCTACATCCTGGTTACAGAGCGTACCTAGAGTGTACCTACTACACCCTACATCCTGGTTACATAGTACGTACAGTGTGCCCACTACATCCTGGTTACACACAGTACAGTGTACCTGCTACATCCTGGTTACAGACCGTAGTGTACCTACTACATCCTACATCTGGTTACAAACATTTATATTTCTGTCTGTCAAATTTAGAGTAGATATTGCCAACCCTTTAATCAAGCAAAAGTATGTTTCTTGCGAGTATGCTTCTCTGCAAATGATACTATATTAAATGGTTTAGAATTTACATTTTTACATGATAATGTATTTTCATAAAGAAGGTTTCCCCTACTTTAATATTACATCCAGTCATGAGACATTTACAAACAAGATTGTTTACCTTTGTAACCCATACAATCCCTGGCAAGTGTTCTACATAATCTACATTAAAGGAATCTATGGATTCATTTTCCCACAACATTAACAAAGTTAAGATGCTTCCGAAACAACCCCTTTATACTGTACAAGTCTCTAAGAATCGCCTACTTTGAATCAAGGACATAAGACAAAGTATAGCATCAGGTTATGTAAAGGCCACAGAAATTCTAGTTGAAGCCCAAGCACAGAAGTACCAGGGGACTCCTACATATATTTTGATCGAACAATGCTTCTCAAACCTGGTTTTGTACAAATCTTAATGGAATTTTAAAATTATTTCAATGATTGCTCAACTTCAAGATGAAGTTGACTAAAGGGCAGAGTAATTCAAAATGTTGTAAATACCGCTGTAAATACCTTCCCAAGAATATTATTTTTCTAGTTCCCAAGTAGAGTAGTGCACTACTCAATTCATTATATTAATGCTTTCTTTGGTGAAGAACCAGCAAGTCTCTTATGGTAAACATGTTCCACTAAGATGCGTTTCAATGGGGGCTCCACTAAATGTGTTGTGCTGATCAGAGGACATAGGCTCTGAGAATTAAGATGAACACAAAATGATAGGGAGTAATAATACTATGGAGTATTAGCACACATTGGCTGAATAAAACTATTTAAAGTTTGGATGTATGACGTAAATAAAGCAATGTATTTTCATTAGAATTGTGTGCCATTTTCTTTTTTCTTCTATAGTTCAAAGTGTGAGTTTGTCACCGAGGAGGTTACTATTTTCCATGCAACACGTCCGGGGGTATTGTCCATACAGCACTTTCTCAACAGGCATCTGACCCCAATCCTGGGATTGCTGCTAAGGCAGAAGAGGATTATAACCCTAGGGCTCATCTCCCACTGAAGGGCAACACACACACACACACACACACACACACACACACACACACACACACACACACACACACACACACACACACACACACACACACACACACACACACACACACACACACACACACACACACACACACACACACACACAAATAAGGGCCACCCATGACAACACAATCAAACTGAAGCACTCTTAATAGTTGAGCAAATCTTTATTCTGGTGGAATCATAACTGTACAGCTGCAAGGGGACTTTACTTCAGGATGGTGTCCGTACTTGCTGCAGAGAAAGAAAGAGAAAAGGTCAGGTAAAATGTAATCACGCTAAATGATACATGACTCAAGCGGAAGGTCTAAATACAGTGCCGTGGGTGTCTGCATGCGTTACCTTCGGCAAGTGCTTTGGCGATGCGCTCCTGCTCTTCTCTGGTCGCCTTCTCCGCCTCCTCAATCTTCCTCTCCTCCGCAGCGATGGGCGCCAGGTATTCTTGATAAGAACACAACGATACTGTCAACCACAGCCAACCCTCCAACATAACCCATATTCTACAGATCCCAAACAAACAAAAAAGGTCACCGTCTACTGTTCAGTGAAAGCAGTTCATTGTTTAACCATCTTTATTAAATATGCGCAAATAATAGCCTTGTTTGTAATCTGCATCAGTCAACACCTCACGTCATCAGAACTGATATTTGCACAATACCTCGTCTTATCTTGAGCCAATCTTTTAAGTGACCGCAATGTCTTACAAGAAGCAGAACTCATGCAGATGTGCACCGATCAGGCATCGTACTCACCGAACCGCTGCTTGCCATACAGCATGCCAAGGAACAAGGCGGACCATCTGGCCGTCTGGAGGAGGGGAGTTAGAGCCAAATCAATACCAATATGACAACGGTGGTTCGTTTCAGCAAGAGTATCCATCGTTGCCAAACTATATCGATCCATCTATCAATCAATCACTATATTGGTGTATTGCATAGTTGTTAAGCATTTGACGTCATCCGTGCATAGTATGGCGGTAAGTAAAGCATCAGAGCTGCATATGGTTGCATCATATGGTTTTAAAGTATCACAACAGTATCTTCGTAATGCATTTAAACTTAAAACATTAGAGCGGTACATTGGTGCATCATATGATTGTAAAGCATTACAACTGTATATCGGCGCATCGTATGGTTTGACAACCACAGAGCTGTACACAAGGCAGTAGATGTATATCGGTGTGTTTTACCTAAAGCTATAATTCTGTAGATCGGTGTATTGTATGATTGTAAAGCGTCAGCAGGTGGAGGAGGGAGGTGATTCCCATGGCAAAGTCCGCTCTGAACAGGACTCATTGACCTTGTAGTTCGATTAATCCCTCATGACCGAAGGACAATTGCTCGTTACAAAATAAAAACCATAACCACAATTCCATATCTAGATTATGGTCGAATCGAATGTATATGATTCCAGCAGAAGCCACTGTGTGAAGAACGTGTAGTTGCACCGCGACGGTGTCAATGTCATGAGGAGCTGGCTTCGCAGCAGGCGGGTCGTACGGGTCAGTTGGTTGTATTACATTTTAAAAGGTAGTGCGTCGACTACTGCATATATGCCGATGCTTTATTGGTATAAAGCGTTATTTTAAGTCAAGGAATATGAGTTTTTACCTTGATAAGCGGTGACACTGCGACTGGAGGAACCATTCTAGCGCTGGAGAGATATTGATGAGTTTCCGGGTCGAGCGGAAGAGAGCAGCAGCAAGAGCGCTGAGGGTTCCGGTTCCGGACAGATTTATATCATGGACGTCGACGTCAACGGAGCCGCCATACTGTAGAGGCAAAGCAGGGCTGTAAAAAATAATAAGGGCAGTAAAATAAAAAGCAGTAAATCGTTTTCATTTGTTATCCTATTTCAATTAATCGTTTTGTATTAATATTTAATTGTATGACATATATTTGTTACATATGAATATATAAAAGATATATATATATTTTTTATATATATATATACTTTTTTTTTTTTTATATATATATATTTATGTCTAAAAAATACTCAACGTAGATAATTAACCCTTAAATAAAAAAGGACACCTTAAAATCGGTTGAGAAATGTTAAGTGCTTTTTATCCATAAAAACGGCAGCTCCCCCGTTTAGTTACTTTAGGGTAATATTGCCCTCTCCAACATGGCGGCCTTGTTGACGTACAAACCATAGGCCAGTGCGACATGTATAAATGACCATGGTTCTGGCGCCTCCTAGTGGAATGAAGTTGTTATTACTATCTAGAGGCTCAAGCACTGAGCATTATTGCGCTTTCTAACGGGGTAATAATGTAATAACCCACAGGATCAACGGCTCGGTCCGTGTCCAACGCATGTTTTAAAAAAGGTTGTTTAATATAGGTAAAATATGACCTAGATGATGGTAATATTGTGTTTTTATTCAACTGCATTTAGTGTAAAAAGTTACTTTTTACTTCCTTTCCTGAATCGTGGTTCTCATAATGTTGAGCTGAAAGTGAGAAAAGAAAAAAGTCTGATTAACACATGATCGTGAGTTACTTTTCACAGAATAGCATGAGGAATATGATAGTATAAGGACATTTCAAGGGTTGGATCTTGAATACACAGGAGACAAATCCAAAGGTATAGAAGAGAGGCCACCACATGCTGTGATGTTTTTCTGTTATTATATTTAACCAAACGATTTTCATCACACAAATGCTTTCCATTGCGTACAACATATAGATAGATAGACCACTCATTATACACAGCTTCACGGAGAGCTTGTTCACAGACAAACAACAAACGGTGAACTTTAACATGGTAAATAATCCTGTCAGCGCTAACTGCAGAGAATGTAAAATGCGATAAAGTAAACCATGGTCATTCAGGTTCACAAAAGGTGATTGACGCACCCTCTGGGGTGTGGGTTTACAGAAGAGAAACCGGTACAGACCGGTTGCAGTGGGTCTTGGCATGCTGACCTTGCTGCTATTGGCCAAACCCTCCTCATGGGGATCCACTGCGAGTATAACCCGATACGTAATTTTGTGACTCAATCCATTAACTCTATTATGTAAGGAGGAGCGGTAAGCACCAATGTGATAATAATTAATCTGCACATTCATATGGAGTTCACCTTCTGTGACAGATATGGAAAGGCCAGCTTTAAAATCGCAGGTGACCGGCGAACAAACTGAAAAGTGAAAACCACAACCTCACCCAGAGGTTATCTCAGTCCGAGGAGGAATGTGCAAACTTGCTGGCTGTCAACAGCAGAATCAACAAAATAGACACACTACAGAGGATCCTTGATGGTGAAGGCAATGTGAAGGTTATAGGGTGTAGGCAACTCTGGGCCATGTGATGACTTAACGAGCAGAGGGAGCCTGTTTCTGTCCACTACTGAGCCGTACAGGAGAACTGGCCCGATAGAGGAGGGAGGGGGCAGGAGAGGAAGGTGTCGGTCCGCAGTGATGTCACATGACTCACAGGGCAAGAGGAGTGGCAGGACGGTGCCGTCTGAGCAACCCAGTCGCCAAGAAAAAACGTCAGTGGTGTACGTTTCCATGAACACTGGATACGTAGCATTTCAACGTAAAAAATAGCGTGTTATACCTACAATATCCACGTGTGCCGCTGTGGAGGCGGGTTTCGGGGTTTGGGTTTCACGGCTTTCGCGGCAAATTGTGGACACGATTGTTTAGGGGGGGGGGGGGGTGGGAGACTGTTGATGACCGGGGAGGGGGGGGGGGGGGGAGAGACACGTTTGTTGAGGGGGGACGACGACACACGATTGTAGGGGACGACGACACGTTAGTTGAAGGGGGGGGGGGGGGGGGGGGGGGGACACACGTTTGTTGAGGGGGGGGGGGAGACACGTTTGTAGGGGGGGGGGCGCGCTCGACAACGAGAGTTGGTTTTTATTGAACGCTCGACAACGAGAGTTGGTTTTTATTGAACGAGACTTCAACACGGAACAGCTGCGCGAAACGATGGTCACGTCACTCTCGGTGACGGTGTCGACAATAATGAACACACGAACAATGTTAATAGAACAACACACAACCACATAACATCCCGAACCCATTAACCCCACTTAATCCTAACAACAAAACAAGTTAACAAAAGCCCCATTTGTCAACTGAGAACCCCAATTCCCAGAATCCCCCGCGGCTCCGGAACACGGCGTAGCTTATATTAATCTTTATTATCTGAATGGGAAATGCAATATTTTAGGACAGATACACCATTAAACGCGTTTCTAATGACATTTCTAGCGAGAAATGTACATTTTCCTTACATAATCTTCAGTCAGTGAATGTGTATGATCTTTATTAATCTTTATTATCTGAATGGGAAATGCAATATTTTAGGACCGATTCACCGTTAAACGTGTTTCTAATAACATTTCTAGCGAGAAATATACTTTTTAATTGCATAATCTTCAGTCAGTGATTGTGTCTGATCTTTAGTTTTATAGTTATTAGGAGTTGATCGGCTCGCTCGCATGTTTCAACGACGTCAGGTTGCTTTCGCTAAACTAGCAGCTCACGTGCTTCCTGCGTTTGTGTTATTAAACTGTTACTTTATGTAACTTTTAATGATATCATCTTGTTAGAAACACGTATATCTGAGAGCCAACCCAGTCGCCAAAATCATACCTACGTTGACAGTGTACGTTTCGTGAACACTGGATTACGTCGCATTTCAACATAAAATAGCGTGTTATACACACACACACACGCACGCACATGCACAGACACACACACACACACAAGCACACACACGCACGCACAGACACACAGACACACACACACACACACACACACACACACACACACACACACACACACACACACACACACACACACACACACACGCACACACGCACACGGTGCATTTCGCTGCTAAAACAACAACAAAAAAATATTCCCTCAAATATTATTACTTTCAAAACGTTGGCCAAATTGGCCAATAATATCTTTTTTTTTTGGGATGCTTCTAGGACATTTTGGGTGGATTTTGAACGGTATGTGGGGGGCACGTTTTTTGCAGGACCTGGCAACCCTGCGCTGTTGCCCGAGATCTGGATCCACCCCGGCGTGGTGCCGTCTCCTTTTGACCTTTTGACCCCAGACTACTGGGGAATAGCTGAATCAATTCATTAGTCAATCAGAAGCATGTAAATATCTTTCCGGTGGCGTAAGAGGACGAACAAGGTGTCCTTCAACATCTACGCTTCCAGGCGATTGCAACGGTGCCACACATGAGCATATTCGAACATGTTTAATGGTAGTAATTAGCTGTCGAAATTGGAGGCCTTAATCAATACTGAGCAGCTATTGATTTGCTTCCCGATAAAGATTTGTCACAAATGACATGTTATTTAGCATCTACACGTTGAGCTGAGTCCAATGACACCAAGAACGACACTCTAGCTAATGGTAACATGCATTTTACATGGTACACCTAGGTCTAGGACATGATCTCGGTGTAGCAAGAGGCCGAGCTTGATCTCATTGGACTCAGCTTAACGTGTAGATGCTAATTAACATGTAATTTGTCAAAAATCTCCATCGGGAAGCAAATCTATAGCTGGTCATTATTGATAAAGGCCTCCAAAATCGACAGCTAATTACTACCCCGAAACATATTCAAATATGATCATGTGTGGCACTGTTGCAATCGTCTCGAAACGTTGATGTCAAAGGACACCTTGTTTGCTCTGTTGCACCACCGGGAAGATATTTTCATACTTCTAATGGATTGATTCATATTTTTAGGTTCTCGGATTGAGACTTTAAGTGGCTGCAGCAGAAGTGTTGAGACGAAAGATGATATCAAGAGATTTATAGAATATTCCCATTCACATTATGATTCTTCGTCGTAACATCCGACCAAACATCCTTTACATTCACAGAGCGAAGATTATGAAAGTCCAGGCTCAGCAAGTGCTCCATCTCGTTGCACCTGCACCCAGCGGCTCGCTTGCAAGATTTTGGCCTGAAGTTCTTCCCAGACCAACACCCTATCCATCCAACATGCATATCTGAGAATCAGGCCTCTCTTTAATAATGACAAAAAGTTATGAGAGAAATACACATTAACTTTTTGTTATCTCATAAGCGGCGTGGTGCCGGCTCCTTTTGACCTTTTGACCCCCGACTTCAAAAACGTGGCCACAGGCCAGCTGTGTCTACACACCTTTAGCCACAAATGTACACCTCCATCCCACAAAAAATGGGGATTAGAAACTAACCTCTGTCTTATGTACATTTACTGTACTGTTGGAGGTCACGCCCCTTTGCCGACCTTTTCAAGATAGCTAGGGATGCTAAAATGTTTACACACATTTCCCGGGGCCCCGTGTACGACATATCCGAGATTTGGAGTTCTAGCCCTTAGAGATAAAAAAGTTTTCCCAAATGGAGTGTCATTTGGACAAAGCCCCTCAGAAGTGTAGCCTGCAAGACCTAATGGTTTAGAATGTGGTGGAAAAACAGTTTTTGAGATAGGAAGGTCCTACCGCCCTGAAATTTTAATACCTTATTCTAGGGCCTAACTGGGACCTCCGCACCGAAACTTGGCCCGGTCGGACCCCGAGGGCAGGAAGGGGGGGCCCTTCCTGCCCGAGACTTGGCGCGGTCAGACCCCAAGGGCAGGCCCCCCCTTCCTGCCCTCGGGGTCCGACCGGGCCAAGTTTCGGTGCGGGGGTCCCAGTTAGGCCCTAGAATATGGTATTCAAATTTCAGGGCGGTAGGACCTTCCTATCTCAAAAACTTTTTTTCCACCACATTCTGAACCATTAGGTCTCGCAGGCAACACTTCTTAAGGGGCTTTGTCCAAATGACAGTCCATTTGGGAAAACTTTTTTTCTCTATGGGCTAGAACTACAAATCTTGCATATGTCGTTCTCGGGGCCCCGGGAAATGTGTGTCAACATTTTAGCATCCCTAGCTATCTCGAAAAGGCTGGAAAAGGGGCGTGACCTCCAACGGTACAGTCAATGTACATAAGACAGAGGTTAGTTTCTAGGCCCCATTTTTTGCGGGATGGAGGTGTACATTTGTGGCTTAATGTGTGTAGACACCGCTGGCCTGTGGCCACGTCTTTGAAGTCTGGGGTCAAAAGGTCAAAAGGAGCCGGCACCACGCCGCTTATGAGATAACAAAAAGTGAATCTGTATTTCTCTCATTACATTTTGTCATTATTGAAGAGAGGCCTGATTCTCAGATATGCATATTGGACTGTTAGGGTATAGGTCTGGGAAGAACTTCAGGCCAAAATCTTGCAAGCGAGCCGCTGGGTGCAGGTGCAACGAGATGGAGCACTTGCTGAGCCTGGACTTTCATAATCTTCGCTCTGTGAATGTAAAGGATGTTTGGTCGGATGTTACGACGAAGAATCATAATGTGAATGGGAATATTCTATAAATCTCTTGATATCATCTTTCGTCTCAACACTTCTGCTGCAGCCACTTAAAGTCTCACTCCGAGAACCTTAAAATATGAATCAATCCATTAGAAGTATGAAAATATCTTCCCGGTGGTGCAGCAGAGCAAACAAGGTGTCCTTTGACATCTACGTTTCGAGACGATTGCAACAGTGCCACACATGATCATATTTGAATATGTTTCGGGGTAGTAATTAGCTGTCGATTTTGGAGGCCTTTATCAATAATGACCAGCTATAGATTTGCTTCCCGATGGAGATTTTTGACAAATTACATGTTAATTAGCATCTACACGTTAAGCTGAGTCCAATGAGATCAAGCTTGGCCTCTTGCTACACCGACATCATGTCCTAGACCTAGGTGTACCATGTAAAATACATGTTACCATTAGCTAGAGTGTCGTTCTTGGTGTCATTGGACTCAGCTCAACGTGTAGATGCTAAATAACATGTCATTTGTGACAAATCTTTATCGGGAAGCAAATCAATAGCTGCTCAGTATTGATTAAGGCCTCCAATTTCGACAGCTAATTACTACCATTAAACATGTTCGAATATGCTCATGTGTGGCACCGTTGCAATCGCCTGGAAGCGTAGATGTTGAAGGATACCTTGTTTGTCCTCTTACGCCACCGGAAAGATATTTACATGCTTCTGATTGACTAATGAATTGATTCAGCTATTCCCCCAGAAGTCTGGGGTCAAAAGGTCAAAAGGAGACGGCACCACGCCGGGGTGGATCCAGATCTCGGGCAACAGCGCAGGGTTGCCAGGTCCTGCAAAAAACGTGCCCCCCACATACCGTTCAAAATCCACCCAAAATGTCCTAGAAGCATCCCAAAAAAAATGATATTATTGGCCATTTTGGCCAACGTTTTGAAAGTAATAATATTTGAGGGAATATTTTTTTGTTGTGGTTTTAGCAGCGAAATGCACCGTGTGCGTGTGTGTGTGTGTGTGTGTGTGTGTGTGTGTGTGTGTGTGTGTGTGTGCGTGCGTGCGTGTGCGTGTGCTTGTGTGTGTGTGTGTGTGTGTGTGTGTGTGTGTGTGTGTGTGTGTGTGTGTGTGTGTGTGTGTGTGTGTGTGTGTGTGTGTGTGTGTGTGTGTGTGTGTGTGTGTGTGTTTCTGTGCATGTGCGTGCGTGTGTGTGTGTGTGTATAACACGCTATTTTATGTTGAAATGCGACGTAATCCAGTGTTCACGAAACGTAAACTGTCAACGTAGGTATGATTTTGGCGACTGGGTTGGCTCTCAGATATACGTGTTTCTAACAAGATGATATCATTCAAAGTTACATAAAGTAACAGTTTAATAACACAAACGCAGGAAGCACGTGAGCTGCTAGTTTAGCGAAAGCAACCTGACGTCGTTGAAACATGCGAGCGAGCCGATCAACTCCTAATAACTATAAAACTAAAGATCAGACACAATCACTGACTGAAGATTATGCAATTAAAAAGTATATTTCTCGCTAGAAATGTTATTAGAAACACGTTTAACGGTGAATCGGTCCTAAAATATTGCATTTCCCATTCAGATAATAAAGATTAATAAAGATCATACACATTCACTGAATGAAGATTATGTAAGGAAAATGTACATTTCTCGCTAGAAATGTCATTAGAAACGCGTTGAATGGTGTATCTGTCCTAAAATATTGCATTTCCCATTCAGATAATAAAGATTAATATAAGCTACGCCGTGTTCCGGAGCCGCGGGGGATTCTGGGAATTGGGGTTCTCAGTTGACAAATGGGGCTTTTGTTAACTTGTTTTGTTGTTAGGATTAAGTGGGGTTAATGGGTTCGGGATGTTATGTGGTTGTGTGTTGTTCTATTAACATTGTTCGTGTGTTCATTATTGTCGACACCGTCACCGAGAGTGACGTGACCATCGTTTCGCGCAGCTGTTCCGTGTTGAAGTCTCGTTCAATAAAAACCAACTCTCGTTGTCGAGCGTTCAATAAAAACCAACTCTCGTTGTCGAGCGTGCCCCCCCCCCCCCTACAAACGTGTCCCCCCCCCCCCCTCAACAAACGTGTCCCCCCCCCCCCCCCTTCAACTAACATGTCCCCCCCCCCTACAGTCGTGTGTCGTCCCCCCCCCTCAACAAACGTGTCTCTCCCCCCCCCCCCCCCCCCCCCTCCCCGGTCATCAACAGTCTCCCCCCCCCCCCCCCTAAACAATCGTGTCCACAATTTGCCGCGAAAGCCGTGAAACCCAAACCCCGAAACCCGCCTCCACAGCGGCACACGTGGATATTGTAGGTATAACACGCTATTTTTTACGTTGAAATGCTACGTATCCAGTGTTCATGGAAACGTACACCACTGACGTTTTTTCTTGGCGACTGGGTTGGTCTGAGGGATCGGCCTTGGTGAACTGAACACTGGTGGTTGATGGCATGACTAGACTTATCTTAGCTATATAATCAAAAGTCATACTTTCCTTTGTTTTATATCAACATTGTTTATACGTTTTAGTCCTGGCTTAGTCGACGTGAATGGTTTATGAAGAGTGTACAATCTACTTCTACAGGTACTTGGCACCTCTTTCACCTGATAACTATGGAGAGGGTGAGAACCGTGTTAAATCCTACAGAGGCGATTGATATCATCGGCCCTGGGGAATATTTATAAGATGAATCTTCGAAAAGGAAATGCAGTATAATACAGCTCTCTAGTACTTTTACAGTACAGTCACCTGATTGTTTTGGTTTTGTTTTACTCGGCCTCACATTACTGATATCAAGAACTTTTGACTGGTGTGCTCTGACCTCTATAGACATACACCTATAGCATCAATATTTTTCTTGGACTATAAGGGCCGTATAACAGTAAAGCAATCTAACGTAGCTATCTGCAAGTTATCCATCTGTTGACACGTTGTTTCGAAAGGTAATTACTTAGTGAATTTCTAAATGATTATTTAAATGTTGTCCTGTATCAATTTTTTTCTTCCATTGATTTCCTTTCTCACTGTATGAATGCTTTATGTTTTAACGTCAGAGTTAATAACCTGACAAGACCTTTGACATTTGTGAAACAAATAAGTTCAACACAGTAAACAGGATTTAGTTTTTTTGTGCGTGCCAAAAGTAAACGGACACCATTCGGGTCTGCATCAACACTTACACACAAAACAAACGTAGAGTCAAGCCAGGTTTTCCCCTTTACAAAATGGATAGATCCAGAGCATTGTATTTCACTGAAGAGGAACAGATTGTTATAATAAACTCCTATGATGAGTTCAATAATGAGATTACAGCTAGGGGCAACACAGTTGCACATAATAATTCGTAAGTGAAAAGTTTCGGCATATTGTCTAAAAAATAACTATGCCCAATGCAGAATTGTTCACCATTAATCCCAATAGAATCATGATGATTTCAAAATACAAAAGCAACGTCCAACCTGCTTTATTCTATCATTTAGGGAATTCATATTAAATACACCCTATGTAAGAAATGTATAGCATATGTTTTTAACTGCTGAGAGGTAGCGGCGCTGGCGTAGTGGATTAGTATAAGACCAGAACGCCAGCGTTAGTCAGGGATCAAATCTCGCCTGTCCATCATCATGCCTATTGCTCCCATCTAGATGTGGTGCCAGCATGACCTTGAGAACATGGGTTCAAGTTCGGAATAAACACAAAAGCATAATTCAATGTGGTAAGTATTAAGCGTCAAAGAGAATAATTTCAGGTGAATGTAGCCTGTGATTAACAATAGGCTAAGCACTAACCTTCAATCTGATGTTGATTGTAGCTGTACCTGTTGAAGTCCTGAGCAACACCATTGGAAGGGGGTCAACTCCACTGCCCTTCACCGTTTCGGGGAGCTGGCCTCGCTAATAATGAAGGGCAGCCGATGATGGCCTGGGTGGAAGGGGGGTTGACCCCACTGCCTCGTTCTTGGATACGTTTGTAATGGGTATGTATTCATGTATGGGCAATGAATATACAAAATGGTCTTTCTTATCAAATGTGAGAGTGTAAATTCATTTGTGTCATTTTTAGTTGAACGAGCAGACATTGTATTGAGGGAGCCGCCGACGGTGGTAATAGTGGTAGTGGTGGTTCAATCTCCAAGCAGAGGTAGCCTATAACTGTCAAGGCAAAGTGCCATGTTTTATTCTAAATGTTGGATGAATGGCCTATAATAGGTTTCCCTGATTCTTTCAGGTCATAAACGATGACGAGACTCTGTCGGCCTGTGAGTCCAGGGTGACTATGGAGGTGAATTTTCTCAACAACTCTCACACCTATAATATGAATTTGCAGAATAAAAAATGCATATTATGTCCCTGACACAATCAAGTCAATCAGCATCCTATCTACTACCTGATCTACGTGATAGAAAGATGGTTCATGGCAAGATCCCTCACACACATCCTCTCCCCCTGTCACAAGCAATACACACCTTCAATCAGGTGGATCCTCCTCAAAATGTGCTTTATTACATGGATTTTTTTCTTGGTATTTGGTGCAAACAATAACAAACAAAGATAGGATAGAGTAACAAAATAAGGCACAAGTACTGAAAGCAGAAAACATAAATATAAAAATAGAAACATTTACATTAAGAAAACAATATGGCAAATATCTGAGGAATATAAAAGACATTTAGAACAGTCTGTTTTTTTTTTAAATATAAGCTTTGCTGCTGTGCATGAATGTGCAAAATAGGACCTTGGAATGTGCACATTTTCAAAGTATTAAGTAGACGGCAAATTACGTAACTTAAATATATACACAAAGGGCTTTCTAAGTGAATCAGTGATACAGTAAAGAAGATGAGCAAATGTATCTGTGATGTTATCAAAATGATAAAATTGTCCACACCAGTGTGTCTGTGTGCTGGTTGGCTGTACCCTGCCATGGTGAGCTCATTCTATTATTTTCTTACAGGTCCAGTTTTGTTTGGAGCTGCAGGTGAAACGTCTCCGAAGTCTCTGCGCTGAAGGGTTGATGTCTTTCATCAAAGCACAGGCTTCTTCATCCGGGCTGTCGTACCCGAAATTGTGAAAGAAACAACCGGTAAAACATCGGCAGCATTTACCAACCATCTTCAGAGATACATCAGGTGTCCATGATTCTGAAAGGGGTACTTTCACATCACGGGATTGTAGGTCTGATATCAACAAAGCAAAGGTGATGGGAATGACCTTCTGGAGACTGGTACGGATAGGCTGTGACTGTAACCACTGCCGTGTTGTTTGCGTTTAGTGGAAATGATGTAAATTATTCAATTATTCAATTAATCATTATTCCATCCTATGATAATAATTGAACCCCCTACAAACCCCATGCCAATCAAAGTAAACAGCCTCTCCATCCCGACACATGCTGAAACAAGCATCCTACTGAGAAGCATCCTACCTCTTTTGAATATCTATTGAAAAATAATTCTCTTACCTCTGCAGCTGCAGCGATATTTTTTCCACTCACCACGACCACCTATCGAAATAAGAAATCATGAATTTAGACACAGTAATAATTAATGGAATTCCCTGAATGCAGGGCAATTCATGAAGAAGCATTTATTGAAATGCTAACTAACTTAAAGAAATACTTCACCGGTGGGAATATGAAGGTTTTATGAATTAAATAATTCAATGTATTATAAATGTGAAAAAAAAATTGAAATCGGTTCATCCTAGCCTGAAAAAAGGCAGAAAGAGTGTTTTCATGGTCTCTCTGGCTCAAAGTAAGAAAACCTCCAACTACCACAGTGCATTGCGCTCGCTTCCCCGCCCACCTGTCGGTCTCCCGTCCCCCTCATTCCCCCTCAGTACGCGAGCTCCCGCCCCCTCTAGTTCCTTATTGGTAGAAAAATTTGCCACCAAAAGTGTGTTGTAGTCCTCGGCCCTTCTAGCAGGACAAGAGGTTTCTCCCGACATGACGTCAAACGCGTCATTTGACGTCATTTCGGGAGAAAATTAGATGAGAAAAAATGGGCCAAGGGGAGACTGGTTTAGACTGATATTTATTAATATATTTATTTATATTACAATAGCGATTTTATAATGATAGAACGCCGGTTCTAAATGGGTGAAGTATCCCTTTAACTTAATGAAGAAAGAAAGGGAGCCATCTCTAGGTGCAATGATCATTTGTAGAAATGCATTTATTTGATGTACTAGTAATAATTTGGTTATAATTTGTTCATAACCTGAAATTAATATCAGGATGTATTTTTCCACACGGCAATGTATATGTTTGCATGCATCAACACACATAAGCACGTACACTATTACTATTTTATGGTATATGCAGAACTGTTGTACCCACCACATAGTTTCTCCTGGACCTGGTCAGACTCCTCCGTTAGTGGGCTGGTTTTGTTTAAATGATTGGCCATGGGCTCCTTTCTTTCAAAATTCCTCTGGATCTTTTCTTCCTTTACTGGATGTGGGGGTGGGAGTGAATCAAATACTTAACTTTGTCATTTGCCAACTCGTTAGACAAGACTCTTTTCAAAGAGGCATCATCGTAGGACAAACGCAGTAATGCGTCAGAGTAAACTCATCACACTAATGATAGGTCTGCTCGCCTGATGTACAAGGGCACTGGTAGAAAACTGTTTGCCAATAGTTTGCATGCTCTGTGCATAAATGGAGCCAATCAATAATTATTGTTTTTGTTTGTTTTCTGTGTTTGTCCTCTTTCTAATGTGTACATTGCAATCATCAAAATATAAGATATATATAAGATTCAAGGTTTGTTTTGCCAAATGCACCAAATACTGCAGTGGAATCATCTGAGTATGAGTACGGCCATCTTGGCTCTACTCACGGGCGATTCCGAGGCCTGTGACGACCACAAGGAGGAGAACCACGAGGAGCCAAGGCAGCACGGCTCGGATCCTGCAGGCCTTCTTCTGCCCTGAAGCCTCGGCCACCTCTTAAAGAGGGAGAGTGAGAGAGGAACAGAACAACTGACTGGTTAGAGACTGCAGTCTCAAGCCCTCACTGATCCTGGTGGGAGCGTGGACCATGGAACACAATAGACTGACTAGGTTGTATCTGAATATGTCTAGTATTACTAATAATACTACTACTATATTTACAATAGCGCTTCTACTATTACACTTACTACTACCAGTACTACTATTATTACTACTACAATTATATTGCTATTATCATTGCTACTACTACTACTTATAAAAATAATAATATTTCTAATACTACCACTGACACAAATTTTACTACTACGAGAATAGTACTCCTAATACAACTACCTCTACTCAATAATAATAATAATAACCTGATTATAAATATCTGATCCTTGTTACAATTGAGATTATTGTGTTGTTAAAGTGCTTTACCTTTGATAAACAATGAAAGTCCTGCAGCAAATAGATTTTTTTTCTGTGTTTACATTTTAGTTTTTCCTTCTGCCAGGAAAGCACGTGCTTTATGCTTAAAAGTAATACATTTCTGGAGAGAAAGCTATTAAGAGACTCATCATATATTTATGTCTTTAAAAATATGCAGTGTTAACATTTAGTACTCAAATTGTGTTTGAGTTGCGTTAAATACTATAAGGCATTGTGTTGTAATCTCATACCTGAGTATTCGTTCTCCACAGCTTCCCCTTTACTGTCTCCTTCGATCCAAGGTTTATCATAAACAAACAGACTTTCCGCACTGACGTAAATATCCACAATCCTCTCCTTAACCCCCTTGGTGGCGACCCGATCGGCCACATTCCCATTCTCAGTCCTGGACATCATGCACTTTCAACTTCACTTTTTAAATTCACTCAAATACAGAGGATACTTACCTCACAGGCTGACAAACTATTTACCTTCTATTTTGTTTTCAAATTAATGTCATTTTATGTAACAGTCGTTTATATTTCACTGAAATCCGCTCAGTTAAATCAATGTCTATTTGTCAAATGGTATTGTGTCTTTTATATGGTGCTAAACTAGGGAGGTAGAGGAAGTTGAAAGCCTTAGGTAAACATTCTGTTGGGTAAGTAAAGAAAAAAGGGAAATACATGGTTAAGAGGGTCTAGTTCCTCTTTACCATACAGGGAGCCAAGCACAAAGTGTGAATCTATCTTTTTTAATTGTTATTATTATTCCACCAAAAATACCTACACAGCCTAAACCGCTGTCACGCTTTTTGTGAAACTTTCCGCAGTTGTAGAGGGTTACTGAAGAAATCTGCCTCAAGATCCTTCAGACTTCCCTCTGAAAGATTTACCTCGATTTAGAATTCTGCGAAAAATACAAAATACCATTAGGATGCAGGCCTTTTAACTTACATCAAAATCCTTTGGCAAAATCTACCATCTATAGATCAATAGCTTATATCTCATTAGAAGTGAGGTCTGTACACCAAAAAGTATGAAGGTATTGTTGTAGCAAAAGTCTTTAGCACCTGTAACTGCAGATTTTGTGTGCAAACACTAAAGCCACAAATGTGTAACAGTACATTTGAAGTCGTAAATATTTTTTCTACCTTTGTAAACACTAAATAGGGTCTACGAGTTCAAAAGTCAGTGTTACAGGTGCACAAATCCTATCCTGTGCATCACAACTTCAGAGTCATGCAATTGACACTTTTGCTACAATCTTGCAGCGCAGTTTATGAAACACGGGTGTGCAAAACACATTCGCACACCCGTGTTTCATAATTTGAGAACATGCCCAAAATGTGTGCATTCGTAAACCCAAATGTGAACTAATGCATCAGAAGTTGCACATCTGTGAACAATTTCCTCACAAATAAAATGTTATAGAATGCTATGTTGATTCAGCTGAGCTGACCTCAATGAGCGAGCACAAGTCCATCGTTACAACTGCTCGAATCTGCTCCTGCAAGGCTCAGCTGTTGGTTTTTTTGCAGATAGTTTTGCAACACGTCTAGGTGGTACATGTGTAGCAAAAGTGATTTGTATCTGTATGAGGCAGAGCGTCCGTGGGCGGGACAAAATTGCAGCAGTAACCAATGAATGTCGCCGGCAGGGGGTGCATTTTTCAACTACACCGGGACCATCCAAGCAGACCATAAAAATACATTGAAGGAAACTTGCGGCATGATAATGCAATCATTTGGGGGGAATTCAGTTGAACTAAGTAATTACTTTGACATAATGTAAGATACCCAACTCCGTCGTGCAGGATACCCTCTTGTCTACTTTCAAGACTCCAGAAAGTAAGAGTTTGCTTGGATGGTCCCAGTGTAGTTTGAAAAATGCACTCCCTGCTGGCGACTTTCATTGGTTAATGCTGCAATTTTGTCCCGCCCACGGACGCTCTGCTTCATACGCATACAAATCATTTTTGCTACACTTGTACCACATAGACGTGTTGCAAAAGTAAACAACAGTTGTGACTCGTAGCAGCAGATTCGAGCAGTTGCATCGATGGACTTGTGCTCGCTCATTAAAATGCTAATTTAACATAGCGATCTATATAATTTCATTTGTGAGGAAATATTTCACAGATGTGCAACTTCTGATGGTGTGTGAATGTGTTTTGCACCAACTGCGCTGCAATGATTGTACCAAAAGTGTCAAGTGCATGACTCTTTGAAGTTGTGATGCACAGGATAGGGTTTGTGCACCTGTAACACAGAATTGTGAACTCGTAGACCCTATTTAGTGTTTACAATGGTAGAAAAAATATTCACGACATGTGACTTTAGAGTACACATGCAAAATAAATATATACTTCAAATTTACTGTTACACATTTGTGACTTCAGTGTACGCATACAAAATCTGCAGTTAAAAGTGATAAAGACTTTTGCTACAGTAATACCTTCATAAAAAAGCCCCCAGGAGCCAATAACTATGCAAAAGGGTGTGGTTTAAAACATTTGTAAACTGAAATGCTCAAGATGGATAAAGATGGACAGTAATGCTTTATATTAAGGTCCTTGTAAGAAGCCTTAGTTAATATGTAATAAGTAGGGCTGTCAAAAGATTAACATTTTTAATCTGATTAATCACAGGGTAGCTGTGGATTGATCACGATTAATTACCATTCATAAATATGCCCGGAATTTCTGAATTTCTCTGTATATTGTTGTAGGAACGTAAAGATAAATGACAGAAGGTGGATATATAGGCATTTAGCATGTTCTTTTATTCATGAAAGAATCCAGATGATGGTGTTATTAATAATGACAAATAAAATTGAACTTAAACATACCACACCATATTTCAATTTTTGTGCCAGTCTCTTTGCAATGCCTATGAGCATATAACATTTTAATTGTTTTAATCAAACTTAAAGATAACAGTCATCCCAAACGTTATGGGCATCTTAGCCATTGCTAAGTTTAGAATGGTTAAACATTGGTTGTAAATTTTCCCTTTTTTAAATTAACAAACTACCACACCTTCATACAATAAAATGTGTCTCTCTTGGCTATTCTTCTTTTAGCCAGTTGCTGAGGCAAACTAAATGGTTGACATTTTCTGAAAGTAAGGCTGACCGTTTCTTTTGCACGATGTGGCCTGCCACTGAGAAGAGTCTTTCACATGGAACTGTGGATGCAGGAGTCGCTAGATATTTGCGAGCCAGCAGGGCCAGCTTGTCATGGGCTCCTGAATGAGCAGACCACCACTGCAATGGACAGTCCTCCATACTAATGCAGGGCTCTGCCCTGTACCTGTGTATGTCTCTGCCAGGCTGCACCTCCTCATCAGAATCTGAATCTGAGCACATTTGTAGGAGCAGGCTCATTTTCTTCTTGGGTGGCCCATCTTCAGAAGTCTGTGGAGACCTTCTTGGTGATTGTTCATGCAGCATGCCTCCCAGTGTGGTCCACACCTCTTCTCTTTCACTCTTGGGCAGGGTCTTCAAGTCTTTAAAGCGTGGATCCAGGGCCGTTGCAAGCTTGAGCCATGCGTTGTTGGTCTTTTCTTGGCGGGAGGCTAGGTCTTCTTTGAATGCCGTCTTAAATCGCACCACATATGCAGGGTCCTCATCAGAGACCTCCATTACACGACGCAAGTGGCAGAGGGCAGGCAAGTACAACAGAGCAGGATACATAGGCCTCCCCACCCAGGATCTCAGTTACATACCTGCAGTTGAATGAAACACACACACACACACACACACACACACACACACACACACACACACACACACACACACACACACACACACACATCATTAAGTTATTACAACAGAAGTTGGTAGTTTACAAAAAGGTAACATATAATTTCAATTTAATTAATTACATTTTATTTCAAACTATAGGCCTATTAATACTGAATATGTGGATTACTAACCGACAGGGCTCTAGAAGAGTCTCAAGTCTTTGCACCTTTCTGGTGGTGTCAGCGTAATGAGTTTGTGCTGCTGTTGGTCCAGGGTTGCTTTTATTGCTGCTTGATTGCGGTTCAGACGCTTGACCATATCCGCCGTCGAATTCCAACGTGTTGGAACGTCCTGGACCAGCGGCTCCTGCTTCTGTCCAAGGGCAGCTTGTTGTGCTTGAAGCTCCGCAGTGTTTGCCGGACTGTGTTTGAAGTGGCCCACAATTTTGCGAGACTTGGACAATGCATGCACAAATCCGCTGTCAGAGAGGCTCACCGTGATGCTTCTCTGTAGGATGTGAGCTATGCAAGGCATGTGCTCAAATGTCAAAAGTCTAGCCGCAGCGATCATATTGCGTGCGCTGTCGGTCCCTATAGTTGTGACTTTTCCTTCTATTTCCCACTTGCGTGCTACTGTTAGGAACTGCTCTGCACATGCTTCTGCAAAGTGACGCTGTTCTGCCCCCTTCTGTTTTCATTGTAGTTAGCGCAAACGACTTCAGTTCCCATGTTTTAGTGATATGATGTGCAGTTACACCCAGGTAATTGTTGTTACTCACAGAGGTCCAGTGGTCTCCTGTCAGGGCGACATAGTCAGCTACAGCCAAGTCCTCTTCTTTCTTTTTCTTTTCCGTTTTGTAGAGGTCGTGGATTTTAGTCAGTACTGTGCCTCTTGACGGTGGCTTGTAGAATGCGTCGCGTGAAGCAAGTTTCCGCAAGGCCCTTGTCCTCGACAATATTAATCGGCCGACAGTCTTCCATTTGGCAATTTTTTGGGTCAAGTTCTCAGAAATAGACTTACTTAATGCACGGCCTTCGCATGCGTTGATATGGTACTTTAGGCTGGAAGTGCTTCGGTGAAACGAAAACTCCTTCTTGCAGAGTGTGCAAATCACTGCTTGTTTATTAAGTGTTCCATCTTTGTTTTTTTTATATTCAAACTTTCCATCCAGAGGGCCAACAACTTCTTTCGGTTCTGTATCCATCTTGTGTCTCAGTCCAAACTCTAGAGCGGCAAATAGCGGCGGCAAGTGCTGGAGCGGGAAATATTGGGCGGGTCATTTTGCGCATGCGTTAATGCGTTAAAGAAATTAACGCGTTAATTCCACAAATTAATCACCCTGCGTTAACGCGTTAATTTTGACAGCCCTAGTAATAAGACCTTATTATATGCTTATTAACATGAATTTGTTTTATTAAGACTATCATTAAGTGTTAATAACGACATAATAAACATTTTTATTGTGAGATTATAATGCCGCGTTTCCACTGCAGGGTGCGGAACGGATCGGATCGCAAAGGTGCGGTAGGGAGGGGGCGGTATAGACCAGCTCAGTTCCGAGGTCGCGTTTCCACTGCCGACAGTACCCTTGGTGGTAGGCCGGATGTCGATCGCCGCGGCAGCTACGTAAACATCGTAAAAAACGTCTTCCTCCCCAAGAATGTAGACGAACGTCTCCACCTCCTTGTTCGCCCAAGCAAGCTTTTTACGTGACATGTTAATTGTAAAGAATAATACCTCGAGGCTACTGTTTGTTTGTTTTTATCCCCGCGTCACCCGGAAGTGACGATTCTGTCGACCAATCAACGGAGGGGGGGTGTAGCTAGAATTTCACGGGACCCTTTCAGGCGTCTGGTCTCGTTTTGGGTACCGCAACGGAGGAGTCCCGAGAATGGGGCCGGAACGGGTACGGCAAAGTCCGGGTCACGCCCACTTTTGGCGGTGGAAACGCGACCCGACCCGCACCTTTGCGATCCGATCCGTTCCGCACCCTGCAGTGGAAACGCGCCATAAGACTTTTATAAGCACTTATAAGAAACTTGTTGACTATTTATTGATTGCTTAATAACATTAATAATGGTCTTATATATAATAATGAGATTCTTATAGTTGTTAATAAAGACATTACAAACCCATTGATTGAGTCTTACTAACTTACCAATTATGTCATTGTTAAACCTTTGCTAAGCATTTTTTATGCATATTAAGGTTAATAAATCCTTTATTAAACTTTATTAAATTTTGGAGGTACGGGATCTAAAGTTGGAACCATGCTTATTAAGGTTTATAAATCCTTTAATATGCACTCAATAACAATTAATGAGTACTATATATTATCAAGGTTGATAAAAGGTAAGAAAAAAATACATACAGTAAATACAAGGGCGTTGAAGCACATCTTTTGAAAAATATTTATTCTTTTAATTTTGAAAACTTCATAACGTATTCTTGAACATCAACATTTAAAATAAACAAACTAGACGAATCAGAGTCCGGCTTCTCCATGGCCTCAGGGTATGGTTGGGAATTCTTCTGGCTGGTCTTTCTTGTTACTGTATAAAGAAACACAAAGAACATTGACCACAATGGACAGATAGCAGACAGATTACAATAAGCATTAAGCCGTTTAGACATGGATTCATGACACAACTGTTAAAATTAGATACGTTTGGTGACCTAGTTTCATATGATAGCATAAGCTAAACATTAGCTCAAATGTAGCACGCCTAAGACTCTGATAGAAAGTAATGTAAGCCAAAAAAGTTTGCTAGCAAACAGCTAGCTAGCTAGAACCAGCTACCGTTACTATAGCACGACATTCTTAAACTTACCAGAAAGTCATCCTCCAGTTCGGCCCTCTTCCTCTTAGCCATGTTTTCTGTGCTTCTTCCTGTCTTTTGGCTGTCAGTTGTTGGTCTGGGGTGCTCGTGCCGATGATTCTGACACGTTCTCGAAACGTTTGTCAAACACTTCATCAAGCATATGCGTCAAGCCCATATTTATGTCTTTAAAAATATGCAGTGTAAACATTTAGTACTCAAATTGTGTTTGAGTTGCGTTAAATACTATAAGGCATTGTGTTGTAATCTCATACCTGAGTATTCGTTCTCCACAGCTTCCCCTTTACTGTCTCCTTCCATCCAGGGTTTATCGTAAACAAACAGACTTTCCGCCCTGACGTAAAAATTCACAATCCTCTCCTAAACCCCCTTGGTGATGACCCCAGCGCCCACATTCCCATTCTCAGTCCTGGGGTCTCATTTATAAAACTGTGCGTGGGATTGTTACTAAAAGTGTACGTACGCCCAAAAGCCAAGTTTTGCGTGCGCCAAAATATATTCAGATTTATAAAACCCTGCGCACGCACACCGTACGCAATCTTTGCTTTATAAATCACAGAGTGCCTACAAGTGTGCGCAGCTGAATCAGCTTCACGTTCCGCCCTGTACACGCCCCTTTTTAACCATAAATGGTCAATGCAAATGACCTCATGAATGCGATCTGCATATAAAACAGACTCAGATGCAAGTATTATGTCTGTGGCAGAAGTACTGAGAAAAGCAAAAAAGCGAAATTTCACGGAGGCCCAAAAACTAGTTTTGTTCGGCGGTCAGCACAAAGTTTCAGCACAAGTAATGTAGTCTCTCTCTGTCTCTCTGTCTCTGTCTCTCTCTCTCTCTGTCTCCCCCCCCCCCCCCGGGTTGTGAGGGCCGTTACAGCGGCCCTCACATCGGTCGCACTGCCTCCAATCCTTCCGCCGCAAGGCCAGCCTGGTAACAGTGGCGATATAGCAAACAACTTTGGATGGTCGTATTTCCTTACCCCGTTAGCCTACAATCCAGTGGAGGCTGGTGGATTTTCTTTTAGTGAGTTGTGAGGGCCGCTTTAACCCAGTATCCATCCTCACGGGAAGGGGGGATGGGGGGGTTGTTGTGAGGGCCGCTGTAACCCAGTGTCCATCCTCAGGGGAAGGGGGGGGGGGGGGGGGTTGTGAGGGCCGCTGTAACCCAGTGTCCATCCTCAGGGGAAGGGGGGGGGGGGGGGGGGTTGTGAGGGCCGCTGTAACCCAGTGTCCATCCTCAGGGGAAGGGGGGGGGGGGGGGGGGTTGTGAGGGCCGCTGTAACGGCCCTCACAACCCGGGGGGGGGGGGGAGACAGAGAGAGAGAGAGACAGAGACAGAGAGACAGAGAGAGACTACATTACTTGTGCTGAAACTTTGCTCGTCTCTCTTTCAGCGCAGCAAAGCGGTCAATGACTTTCTCATTGAAATCACGCATGTTGAGGACTAGTTCCCTCTCCATGGAGAGCATGGCAAGTGCATTCTGACATTCCTGGCCCATTGAATTTCGCAGGAATGTCTTCATTCTTTTCAACTCTCAGCTTCAGCTGTTGTCTCAGGAGTAGTTATGAGAATGTTCAACAAACTCACAGTCTCAGATAATGTCTCCTGGAGGTTGCAGCTCATGATAATCTGGTACAGTGCCAGTGCACCACAGCAAGCCTTGAATTCAGGATTCTCATAGATCAAAGCACTCACAAGGTGGCCAGTGAAAGAGAACCTTGCTTTGGTTTGAGCCAGGATGGTGTCGCAGAACTCTTCAGACAGCCTCTGCTTCGTCGGTTCCTAATGGCCCTTGCAGCTGGTCAAAGTCTCAAACAAACCAATAATGTGTTTGTTAGGCTGTGTACAGTACTGTAGTCTACGTGATGCACATGTTCACACTTTATCCAGTACAAAGATGTCAGTATACCCACTTAAAATGGGCAGGGATGCATAATATTAGTGTTAAACACTGTTTTTAATGTATTGTGTTTATCTACAGTCAAGTATGCATGTAGACAAATACAATAAAATATCAATATATGGGCAACCTTTTATGTGTGGTTGTTCAAGACACACTGAAGGCATGATGAGTATACCCACTTAAAAATGGGCAGGGATGCGTAATGTTAGTGTTAAACACATTTTTTTAAGCTATGCATTGTGCCTCTCCTAACCAGGATGTCCAGCGCAGAGTAATGCAAGCTAGATTACACCACTGGCAATATATTATAAAAAAGAACATATTATAAAAAAGAACACAAATACAGTCTCCTTTCATGCATATGTTCTCATAACAAAGCTTTGCTTTGAGAAGGATCAAATAATATAAATGTTACCTTACCTAATGGTCTGCACACTGCTTGTGAAGCTCTCGAGGGCCCTTTTGATGAAGACTGCATAATGTGGTGAAAAACACTGAGCTGGTCAAATGGACCATGTGAACCCGTCTTGATGGCTTCAAAACATTCAAGGAGGTCATCTTGCTTTTCTCTTACACAGTGTTGACGATCCTGCTGTTAAAATTCCACCTTGTAGATGAAGTTCTGGGCAGTCTTCGTGAAACCATCTTGGCCAGAACGCTGCACCGTTTCGGTAACCGGGAAAAGAATGACGCAATACCGCTCAGATCGGAAAAGAAAACATTGATTTTTTTGATGCGGGAGGTAGCTTGCTGCATGTTCAAATTAAGCTGATGTGCATAGCAATGCACATAATGGGCATTCTTACAATGTTCTCACACCTTTTGCTGCACACCAGCCTTCTCTCCCCTCATCACACTGGCACCATTGTAAGCTTGTGTAACGAGTAGGTGTGTGACGATACACTCAGCTCACGAGACGAGATGAGACACGATATTGGGTTCACGAGAACGAGACGAGACGAGATTTTACGAAAACTACAATGACAAATTATGTGACTGGACCAACAGACTTTTATTTAACCAAGTCACGCATGCATTTTGAAATGTTTTATTATAACTCTTTACATGCATGAAATTGAAACTAAAACTACAATTTATAAAAGATAAATTAAAATAAATTAAATTAAATAATTCTCTTTTTTTCAAGTGCAAACAAAATTATGTGCAAAACCAAATCAAAGTACCCAAAATGTACTTTGATTAAATGTATTTGTTTTCGCGGTTATTCAGCCTCTTCTTCTCCTCCGGAAAAACACGAACGCATTGCATTGTGGTATACGGGAGTAACATGTAGGCTACATCGTATGTACACTCAAATTTTGGGTATTTTAAGTGCACTATATAGTGCATGAAATTAACCACTGAGAATTCGAACACCACTACAAAATGTGAGCACCCTATATAGTACACTATATCCGTGATAGGGAACGATTTCGAACACAGCTTATGGCTGCTTTCGATGCTTCCCCTGCTTCCCCTCCTTCTCCTCCTCTTCTTTTCCTTCTCCTTCTTTATGTTCTGGCTGGCTAGATGTAGCAAAGGCGCATTACTGCCCCCACAGGCGACAAATAGAAGTTTGGATAAATCACAAATCTCGCGAGACAGATTTTTAACGCGACGGGTAATATCGTCGAGTTTAATCTCGCAAGATCTCATGGCACGAGATCTCGTCACACCCCTAGTAGGCCTAGTAACGAGTTTCATTTTTATCGTTGTCGTCGGCCAAAAACTGGTTCAGTCTCTCCAAAAGTACACTGGCAATTGAAACTGACGTTGATTCCGAGACGGGAATAAACTCAAAAAAACTTTCCTGCACTGCATGGTTGTCATCAATGTATCCAAGCACATGCACCAGCTGTGTCTGTGTGGAGACGTCCGTAGTTTCATCAGCTTGGATGGGCAGATAGCGAGCTGACTTGACCTCCTCCACAATTCTTTCCTATGCGACCGCTAGCATACATTCCAAAAGCTCGTTCTGCACCGTCTTGGATGTGCCCTTAAACACCTCGGCATTTTTCAGGTGGTCATCGAAAACTTCATCCAACTGTTCCACGAAGTCCACCAATCCAAGAAAAATACCTGGGTTTGTGGAGCCCTCCGTCTCATCCTTGCCTCGCAAAGCCAACTCGAACACTCAAAAATTCAGGATGTAGGATGTAGGAGTTTCCCCCCTTTGTAGAAATTTGTTTAATTATAAATTTTGGTCTTGGAGGTCCTGATTGTTTTCATGCCAATTTGTCTGAATTGGATCGTCGACTAAATGGAACTTCTTTCAGAGGCGCAACGGAATTGCACACATTAGCTGCCATGTTGAAATTAGCTAGTGACTTGATCAAAGATAGCCCTTCGCGCTCTTTGCTCAGTTACATATGACCTAAGCATGTTAGGGTGAGTCCCAAATCTCCATTGAAAATGCTTTGAAGGCTCATTTTCAGTAAAAAAAAAGTTTTAACATTACAGTCAATGGTCGAATGCTTGGGCGATTTTCCATGTCAATGAGAGGCGGGACCATTTGAAACACGACTTGTTGGACAATGACAGATAATATGTCTAGAACACTGAAAACTACTTTTGCTGTGATAGAATTTGTTAAAAAAATCCTCTTTCTCCCAGTTGGTAGTGCGTCGCCCACATCGCCCTTATACACCATCCGCCCCTGCTACGGTCATGAAACTTTGTAGACATTTGTCTCTCCGCACGATGACCAAATGTTCCCTAAGTAACCCATTGCCTGCAACAACATGGCCGCCGGAAGGCCAAATTAGTCCAATACACTTTCTTCGTGATAGAAAGACGGATTATGGCAAGATCCCTCTCACACATCCTCTCCCCCTGTCACAAGCAATACACACCTCCAATCAGGTGGATCCTCCTCAAAATGTGTTTTATTACAAGGAATTTTTCTTGGTATTTGGTGCAATCAATAACAAACAAACTTTGGTAAAGTGAGAAAATAAGCCACAAGCACTGAAAGCAGAAAACTATAGAAATAGAAACATTTACTTGAAGAAAACATTATGGCAAATATCTGAGGAATATAAAAGAGATTTAGAACAGTCTGTTCTTTAAAATATAAGCTTTACTGCTATGCAATAATGTGCAAAATAGGACAGTGGAATGTGCACATGTTCAAAGTATTTAGTAGACGGCAAATAACGTAACTTAAATACATACACAAAGGGCTTTTTTAAGTGAATCAGTGATACAGTAAAGAAGATGAGCAAATGTATCTGTGATGTTATTAAAATTATACAATTTTCCACACCAGTGTGTCTGTGTGCTGGTTGGCTGTACCCTGCCATGGTGAGCTCATTCTATTATTTTCTCACAGATCCAGTTTTGTTTGGAGCTGCAGGCGAAACAACTCAGAGGTCTCAAAGCACAGGGTTCTTCTTCCGGCCTGTCGTGCCCGAAACTGTGAAAGAAACAACCGGTAAATCATCGGCAGCATTTACCAAGCATCTTCATAGATACATCGGGTGACCATGATTCTGAAAGGGGTACTTCCACATCGTGGGATTGTAGGTCTGATATTCACTAGGGCTGGCCCGAATTATTCGAATATTCGAATACTCGTTTGGAAAATTAGTATTCAAAGCTTAAATCAGTATTCGGAGCTTCGTTGTTTTTTTTTCCACGTACCTGACGTTACCAGAGCGAGGGAGGCAAACTATAAGCAACACCAAGCAGAGAAGCGAGAGAGGTGGATGAAGAATAGATAGCTTGTTTCCCTTTACTTTACAACACAACATTAGCGGGATCTCGGGAGGAAAAGTAATGCTTAGCGAAATGCTAACCGTAGCTTAGTTTGTTTACGTTCGCTGTACAGCGCTGCGCCAATCAACTGTGACTGGCTTGCTGTAGAGCGTGAGCGTCTTGGGAATACCCGGTCAATATAATGGATATAATATGGACACATAAGACAATCAATATTCAGTATTTGTTATGGATTTATTGTACAAATTCCCTGAGCATATGCACGTTCCACGATGAATTGAAAAGCTCCCCTAAGGGCTGAGATGGCAGAGGACAGCTGATTTGGAACGGAGCAACAGCTGTTCGCTTCCACGGGGAAAAACTAAGGAACTCCAACTTACTTAGGCCTAATAATTAACGTTCAAAAGCTATTAAATCTTCAAGAAAATATGCAGATACTTTCTAAATTGGTTCCAGGGAGTATATAGGGATTATTAATGTTGTTTTTGATGGTGTGTTTTTCTGGAACGAGTATTCGAATATTCGCTCGGAAAAACCAGCGAGTATTCGAAGCCTGAAAAATGGTATTCGGGCCAGCCCTAATATTCACAAAGCAACGGTGATGGGAGTGACCTTGTGGAGAATGGTTTGGATAGGATGTGACTGTAACCACCGTCGTGTTGTTTGCTTACGTTTAGTTGAAATTATGCTAATTATTCCATTAATCATTATTTAATTCTATGGTAATAATTTAACCCCCTACAAACCCCATGCCAATCAAAGTAAACACCCTCTCCATCCCGACGGATGCTGAAACAAGCATCCTACTGAGATTTTCTCAGACACACAGGCCTCTTTTGAATATCTATTGAAAAATAGTTCTCTTACCTTTTAGTGGGGAGACGAGTACCATCCACCCAACACCACACTCCATCATCGTCGCTCTTCAGACCCACCCATGCTGGCTTGTCAGAAGACAATCTAGAAACAATTTCCTTGTTTCACAAAAATGGAGAATGACCAAATGAAAGGGATCATTGATTAGCACGGTTGGGGGGAGAGAGGTCGACAACGTAACGCTGAATGTTAAGGAGAAGGACAGCTCACCTGCTCCTCTCTAGTGGTTATGCTGGCTAGGTCGGCTTGTGTGTAGACACAATCTTTTCCGCTTTCCTCACTGCTCTTTCTTTCTTGGCTTTCAATTTGCGGGCAGATGGAGTAACAACAGCAGGGAAGTCTTTTCCAATTATCAGTACCCCCCATTTGCTCTGCGAAAAATACAAAAAAAACATGAATTGACATAGACACACTAATAATTAATTGAATTCCCTGGAGGCAGGGCAATTGATGAAGAAGCATTTATTTAGGGCATTTGTTGCGGGAAAGTATTTGTCAAGCAGAGATTCAACTTTACGGCTGCAAGTGGAGAAGAAGATAAAGTAAAAGCGTCAATCTTGCTGCACGTGATAGGTGAGGATGCATTGGATATGTGCAACAGTTTCCAACTTGATGATGATGCGAGCCTGGATGAGCTAATGGACAAGTTTGAAGAGTACTTTGTGCCAAAACAGAACATTATGTTTGAGAGATATACGTTTTTCTCATGTGATCAAAAAGAAGGAGTAGGTTTTGATCAGTATCTAGCCGAGTTGCACACACTGAGTAAGACGTGTGAATTTGTAAATTTGAAAGACTAGCTAGTTAGAGACAAAATCGTCTGTGGCATACCCGATAATGGACTCAGAGAAAGACTGTGGCGGCAGCAAAACTGGAAATTTGGACAAAACTATTAACATGTGCAGAGCCAAATAAATCCAAATACATAGAAGTCGCAAAGAGAGGCTAAAACAGACTTTAAATATGGGAAATGTGGAGGAAGCCACAAACCAATGTTGTGTCCAGCATATGGCAAGGAGTGTCATAACTGCGGGAAAAATAACCACTTCTCAAAATGCTGCAAAGCGGACGCCTTTAAGAAAAAGAAGGCACCTGCAGTTGAAGAGGAACATAAGGAGTTCTTTGTGGATGCTGTGCATATAAAGGAGGCTAAAGATTAAGAAGAATGGATAGTGCCATAGACTGTTAACAGGACTATCATTCCATTCAAACTCGACACGGGAGCCTCAGTCAACCCCATATCTGTGAATGAGTATGAGAAACTCACCGTGAAAAGCAAAATATTCCCTGTGAAAACGAAAGTGAGAGGATACAATGGAGAAAAAGTGCCGGTCAAAGGAGGCTGCATTGCAACATTCGAACACAGCGGTAAGCAAATGAAAGCAATGCTGTTGATTGTTGATATGAGTGTCAAGCCAATATTGGGATTACAAGCATGATGAAAATGTGTTCATCCATGCAGAAAAATACCATTCAAGCTGAGAGGAAAACACACAGAAGAGTTAACTAAAATGGAGAAACTAGGAGTGCTAAAGAAAATTGATGAACCTACATCATGGGTCAGCTCACTATTCGCTGTGGAAAAGCCCAACAGAAAGCTGAGAACGTGTTTCGATCCAAGGGATCTTAACAAAGCAATCAAACGTGAACACTTTAAGTTGCCGACAAGAGAAGAGATCATGGCACAGTTTGCTGGAGCTAAGTGGTTCAGTAAACTGGACGTGTCGTCTGGGTTCTGGCAAATAAAGCTAGATGAGGAAAGCTCCAAGCTTTGTACTTTCAACACGCCAGAGGGAAGGTACAGATTCTTACGCCTTCCATATGGGATCCTGTCAGCGCAAGTGCGCTGACACCTAACCCTAACCCTGGTATGTGTTCTTTCAACACATACCAGGAGTCGATACCATGATGGATGACATCATCGTGTGGGCGTCCAGCCGAACTGAAGAACATGATGTGCGACTGAGACAGGTGCTCGACCTGACACGGCAAGTAAACTTAAAACTCAACAAAGATAAATGCCTGTTAGGAGTAAAGTCTATGACATTTGTGGGGGATGTTGTCCCTGAGGCAGGGATTTGTCCGGCGTTGCTATAGTTACCGGTCTTGTGTGTTCCAACGCTTTAATAGGTAGCCTATCTATTAGGTTTGTATATTTTATTTTTTTATGAATAAAACACATCAAAAATAAAACAGTGCAAAGACAAACTGCCAAACTTTTTTTTTTAATCAAATAGGCCTAAAGATTATGGCGCTTTTTTTTTTTATTACTGGAAAAAAATTATAAAAAATAACTCGGTGTTGACCTCAACACCGGTAACACAGGTAATACCGTATACCGCGGCAACCCTAAATGGTACTAATAATTGGCATAATAATTTCTTTCGGTGTTTCAGTTTTCGGCCTTGGTTTCCTCATTTTCGGTTTTCGGTTTCGGCCAAGAATTTTAATTTCGGTGCATCCCTAGTTTCTAGGTATGGTAACTCCCCTTGCAAAATTCATACCTCAGCTGTCAACAAAGTCAGCGCCACTCAGGCGTCTCCTGGAGGAAAAAAATGAATCGACACGGTCACCAGAACAGGAAGACTGCTTTAAAAACTTGAAGGGAATACTCACCAACGAGCCTGTGCTTACGTTCTATGACCCGGAGACACGGATTACAGCTGACGCGTCACAGTACGGACTAGAGGCAGTATTGCTACCGCTACATGAAAAAGACTGGCGACCTGTTGCCTATGCGTCCAGAGCGTTGACATCAGATGAAACTAGATATGCACGGATCGAGAAAAAGAGTCAATACTGAGAGGATGGCCTGAACAAAGACAAACATGTCCAGCTGCAATACAGGACTACTGGATGTGTGGAACAAAAGTCACTGTTGTGGATGGCATCATATACAAAGGAAACAAGTTTGTCATTCCACCTGCAATGCGAAGAAAATGTTACAAAAGATACATGAAGGACCTTTGGGAGAAGAAAAATGCAAGCGGAGGGCACGAGAAGTTATGTATTGGCCAAGAATGAACACAGATATCAGCCATACTACGGCTTCTTGTGAATTATGTCTCACATACAGACCAAAACAGCAGGCAGAGCCGCTGATGCCACACCAAGTGCCGAAATACCCATACTACAAGGTCGGAGTTGACTTGTTCGATTGCAATGCGAATTTGAAGAATTCGCTAAAGAGTGGGGTTTTAACCAACACACGTCAAGCCCAAACTACCCAAGGTCAAATGGACTTGCAGAGAGCTCAGTTAAGATCATCGAAGGAATAATGAAGAAAGCACATGACGGAAATGAGGACTTTCACATAAGTTTATTGATTTACAGGAGCGCGCCACTGCAAAATGGCCTGTCACCAGTCCAGATGTTGATGGGACTTCGCATTCACACTAATCTGCCCATGCACGAGAATCTGCTAAAACCAAAGGGAGCAGTGAAAGTAAGGCAAGCCAAAGAGGAGGAGAAAGTGAAGCAGAAGAAAAGGCATGACAAAAGTGCAAAACAGCTACCTTACCTGAAGCCAGGGGACAGAGTCCGCCTTCTGGATTACTCAACAGGAACGTGGACACAGCAAGGACTTCTACAACAGGAGGTTGCACCTCGTTCTTACCTCATCCAGACAGATCATGGAGCAGCCCTGAGGAGAAATCGTGTGGACATTCGTCTTCAAACTAACTGCTCCGAGACTGTCACACAGCCACCAGAGGTGACAAATACCAATACGGGCAACAAGGACTGTTTGAGTTCCCTGAATACTACTGAATCTGGTCAAACCGTACCCAGTTCACCAGCTGTGAAACACAGACCCAGCAGGATGGTTAAACCACCTGAGAGACTGATAGAATCCTGCTGATGGACTATGGGGGGAGGGGGGGGGGATGTTTGTAACTGTGGTTATGGCAGTATAATTTATGTTTCGCTTTGAATATTTTATAATGAGAAAACAAAGTTTGATGCTTATGGGCTAAATAATTAAGTAAACAAATGTTGTTTAGTTGTTGTTATGTGGTAATGCAGTTACTTATTTTGAATGCATTTGTTTAGAAAGAAAATGCTTTACTTCTAAAGGAAGGGAGATGTGTTGATAAGGTTTATTGGACTACGTTTCCCATAAGGCTTAGCACCAGTTAGAGGCGGGAGATAGCCTTTGTGAGAGAGCTATGAGCGAGTATGTGTTGGACCGCTAATGCAATAAAGAGTCGACAGAATCTCACTCTGAACTCAGTTCAAAACTTGAGAGCCCTGAAGAGTGCTAGGAACTAAACATGCTGCTGCGCCTGGTTTGTCATATATAAGGAACAAACATAACACTTTGTTATATATGTTGCTATGCAGTACTGTTTCACTCACCACATAGTTTCTCCAGGACCTCCATTAGTGTGCTGGTTTGGTTGACATTATCGGCCTGTTCTTCTTTGACTGGACGTAGGGGTGAGAGTCAATCAATTACTTAAATTTGTCATTTGCCAACTCATCACACAAGACTCTTTTCAAAGAGGCGTCACTGAGGACTAACACAGGTGGCGTTCACGTCACGGTACGCTGGGCAGAGAGATCACAAGCCTCCTGCAACACTGGCTTCATAGTGTATCAGGGCGTAAACCGCTCTCTAGCCTGATGTAAAACTAACAAGGCTTGCTCAATTGAACGACGAAATGGATAGACGACGGTACCCCCACTCCAGCTTTCTTGGCTTCAAGGTGTTTTCCTATTGACAGGCGGTAGGTTGTGCCGTCTCAGTCCCTGATGTCGGAGCAAGCCTTCTCCCTCTCCGTCAGAATACGGATCGGAAAATAGGGAACTCCCTAGAACTTCCGGGTCACAGGGGGATCAAATCAATCTAGCCCATACATTAGTCCCATACTTGTCAAATCCCATTTCATTGTCCATCAAGCAAGCCGGAGACATTTAAAATAACGGAATAACTCATTTAGGACCCGAGATCACCTAGCCCTATGATTGAATAAAGTGGCGATCTCCTAAAGGAAATGGCCTGTCCTTAAAGAGACCCTATTATGCAACTTTTCTGGTCTTAATTTGTTATTAATGACTCCTATAGCGCAACCTGACACGAATCACAGCACAAAAGACGATCCAGATTTTCGGGAAACTCTTCCTCTCATCTGGGCGCTTTCAGCATTTTCTGTCAACGCTTGGTTTCGCCCTTCTCCGCCCCCTTGCCCCCCTCCTGCCAACCCCACTCCATTGTGATTGGTTACCTTCCGGAAGACCTGCGAAGGGCAGTCGAGCTCCATCCTTTTGCGCTTGCATGTAGCCTACTACTTGTACTTGGGTCTTTCGGAAAACCAAATAAATTAAATAAGTTTCCCTCACAACCCAAAAAATTTTTTTTGGGAGGGGAAGGCATTGTTACACAAACGTGCAAAGCTACACTGTGAAGTGAAAAGTGCGGACTTGAAGCGCACGCGCGGGCAGATTTGACCAGGCAAATGGGGGCGTGGCAGGAGTGTCTCTACGTAGATGATTTCCCGGAAATGTATCAAATACTGCAGTGGAATCATCTGAGTATGAGTACGGCCATCTTGGCTCTACTCACGGGCGATTCCGAGGCCTGTGACGACCACAAGGAGGAGAACCACGAGGAGCCAAGGCAGCACGGCTCGGATCCTGCAGGCCTTCTTCTGCCCTGAAGCCTCGGCCACCTCTTAAAGAGGGAGAGTGAGAGAGGAACAGAACAACTGACCGGTTAGAGACTGCAGTCTCAAGCCCTCACTGGTCCTGGTGGGAGTGTGGAGCATGGAACATAATAGACTGACCATGTTGTTTCTAACTAATACAACTACTAGTACAAAACGACCACTACTACTACTACTACTACAAAACTACCACTACTACTACTTCTACCACGGCTGCTACTACAAGAATTACATTAATAATAAATCAGATCCTTGATACAATTCTGATGTTGTTAAAATGCTTTACCGTTGATACACAGTGACACAGTCCTGCAGAAAATAATAGATTGTATTTCTGTTTTACATTTTAATGTTTTCATTCTGCCAGGAATGCCGGTGCTATATAATATATATTGACCTATTTAACATCATTTTCTGGAAGAGAACATTTAAGAGTCTCTCACACTGCTGTGCTAACGTATGTCTCTATAAAATATGCAGCTTAAACATTTAGTACTCAATTGTGTTATGTTAAATACTATGAGGCATTGTGTTGTAATCTCATACCTGAGTATTCGTTATCCACAGATGCCCCTTTACTGTCTCCTTCCATCCAGGGTTTATCGTAAACAAACAGACTTTCCACACTGACGTAAATATCCACAATCCTCTCCTTAACCCCCTTGGTGGTGTCCCCAGCAGCCACATTCCCATTCCCAGTCCTGGACATCATACACTTTCAACTTCACTTTTTAAATTTTCTTTTTGAGACTTTCTTCACAGGCTTACGAACAAAGTCAAAGCAATGTTATGTGTTGTTAATCTATAGAGGTAGAGGAAGGAAGGTAGGTAGGTAAACCATTGTGATGGGGAAGTAAAGAGAACAGGGAAATATAAAGAAATGTTGGAGATTGTGTAGTTCCTCTTTACCATATAGGGGGCCAAGCACCAAGTGCGGGGGATCCTATTGTAATTGTTAGTTTCAGACGGATTGTTTGATATGACCACCTTTGGGACATTAAGGGCTGAAGGCTCTAATGGTGTGATCCAGATGCCTCTTACACCAAGCGTGATAAAGTTAATTTATATTGGACGTTGGATATTCGACACATTCGAAGAATCTATTTAGCACTGGCTTCGATGGACGAATTTGTGACAAAACCAACTTAGATGTGTTAATACAAGACCTGCCTATGTAAAACAAAGCTTATTTATTTTCCAAAAACCCACCATTTGATTTTATACCATTTTTTTTTCTGAGAAAATAAGCTTTGTGTTATGTGTGGGGCAGTTAGTTGATTACACCAGATGTGTTTTGATATTGGTAGATCAAAAGGTCAAGCCGCATATTTGCCACACATTTATAGCCTTTTTTAACATTAAGAAAATAGTATAAAATCAAAGGTCGGTTTTTGGAAGAAATAAGCTCTGTGTTATATGTGGGGCAGTAAGCTGGGTTCATCGGATGTGTTTTGATATGGGTAGGTCAAAAGGTCAAGCCGCATAATAGATCTATATCCTTTTTTGAGAGTAAAAAATATTTAGAAAATCAAAGGGTGGGTTTTTTGAGAAAATAAGCTTTGTGTTATGTGTGGGGAAGTTAGCTGAGTTCACCAGATGTGTTTTGATATGGGCAGTTGAAAAGGTCAAGCTGCTTAATAGATTTATAGCCCTTTTTTAACATTATAAAAATAGTATAAAATCAAAAGGTCGGTTTTTGGAAAAAATAAGCTTTGCGTTATGTGTGGGGAAGTTAGCTGAGTTCACCAGATGTGTTTTGATATGGGCAGTTGAAAAGGTCAAGCTGCTTAATAGATTTATAGCCCTTTTTTAACATTATAAAAATAGTATAAAATCAAAAGGTCGGTTTTTGGAGAAATTAAGCTTTGTGTTATGTGTAGGACAGTAATCTGAGTTCATCACAAGTGTTTTGACATGTGTAGGTCAAAAGTTCCAGCCGCATAATAGATTTATAGCATTTAACATTTAAAAATTTTATAAAATCAAAGGGATTATTTTTTTAAGCCCAGTTCAGACCAAAGATTCACCTTGCAACGGCTTGCAACGAGACGGTTTTAGAACGTCGCAGGGGCGGTGTGAACGGGTCGTTGCAAGCCGTTGCAAGCCGTTGCAAGGAGTTGCAAGGCGTCGCAAGGAGTCGCCAGAGATTGAACATGTCAAATCGCAAGGTCCAGTTTTAGAACGCGGCGATTTAACTATTCCTCTTCAGCCAATCACAGCACAGAACAACTTGTACGTCACGGCCTTACTCCGTCCCGGTACCGTACTGTCCACTCCAGCTTAAAAAGATCCGAAGTCGAGCCGACGTCAGATGTAAGTTGTCCAGATTGGCGTAGGCACCCTGTTTCTGCCGCTGAAGTACCCAACTGCGGCTCCATATTCTTGGCTTTATAACTCGCCGTCTTCTCCTTTTCATGATTAAAGCCACAGCAAAAACTGCGACCATTTCACTCTCACTAACATAATTAGGCTTGTTTATAATTAAGTTATCCATCTCCAAGTAGTTGAGCCGATGGTGAACTAAGACAGATCAATCTGAAATTCAACTAACGGAAAATGCAATGTATCCAACAACGGGTAATCTAAACTAACTGTAAGCTCCAGCTATTTACTCCAATGCAGATGTAGTGGAGAATGACAAAACTTAGTAACTCTAGCCTACTCTCAAGTAAAATAAAAAGAAAACTAATCGCAAACCTAACTAATCCCTAACCTACGCAAATGATGATGTTGCGGCTCTCAGCTGTGCCAGAGCGTTCACAGTTGCTATGGAAACCACCTAGCGTCGCAGCCCGTTGCAGCGCGTTGCAGCCGGTGTGAACTGCCCAGTTTTAGAACGTCGCAGCCCGTCTCGTTGCAAGGCGTTGCAAGGCGTTGCAAGGAGTTGCGAGTTGCAAGCCGTTGCAAGGTGAATCTTTGGTCTGAACTGGGCTTTAGAGAATAAGCTTTGTGTTATGTGTAGGGCAGTTGGCAGTTGGAATTCACCCTGTGTGTTTTGACAAGGGTAAGTCAAAAAGTGAGGCCACATAATAGATTTAAAGCATTTATCAACATTAAAAATTATATAAAATCAAAATATGTTTTTTTTGTATAACATTTTTTGTTTTACATAGACAGGCCTTGTATTAACACATCTAAGTTGGTTTGACACAAATTCGTCCCTCAAAGCCAGTGCTAAATAGATTTTTCGAATGTGTCGAATTTCCAACGTCCAATATAAAACCAACTTTACCATGCTCTTACACCACCCTTACGAGTAGGGTTGGGTATCGCTTGGGTTTTATCCGATACCGGTGCCTACTCAGTACTTTTCAAACGGTTCCGTTGCTAAAACGGTTCTCGATCGGTACTTAAAAAAACGAAACCACACACACTTGCATACATGCACGACGAGTTTCACATTAAGCAGAAAGTCAGCGGACCCTGAGTTGAATGGCAACGGTGTTTGCTAGCCTACTTAATATGCAAGATTTACGGGCATTCAATAACTCGACTTACCCGAAGAGGAAAGGCTGCTGTGACGCCTCGTTTCCACACACGTACATTCTCGTATGCGATCCAACCGTCTCCGACCGAAAGTCCATTCATTTCTATGTGATTCTCCGTTTTGGTAACCAATCACCAATTCTCAGTTTTTCCTCCGAGACTCCTCCCCTCCGTTAAATTTCTGTCCGGTATGTCCGTAATATATGTTCAAAAAATTTAACTTTCGCCGTCGTTTTACCGTATGAAAGTTTTTATGTTTTTCACAAAACATGTAAGTACCTGGCAGGCCTAACTCCTCGCCTATCTCTTTCCAAGCCTGGTTGGTTTTGTTTTTATCTCTGTATATGTCGATCCTCATGTTCCAAAGTACCGGTCTCCTAAAAACGGCCGTTACCATACGCTTCCCCATCTTTTCTCCGTTAATAAATTCATGTCCGTACGTAAAACACTAGCGACTCCTTCCGTAAATTTACGGAAGCACGGATACGAAAAACATAGGTATGTGGAAACGAGGCGTGAGTGCTGTGACTGATAAATATCTTTTGAAAAAATAGAAAAAACCCTTTTTTTAACAAATATTATCAATTACTCATGAAAGCAGGCAGGCAGGCCCGCAGCTATGCTGCTCGCGTTTACACTTGCTTGCATGGCGCAACATTACTGCCATTAAGTAATGTAACGCAGGTGCACAAGCCAGCCACAGGAGACGCCAACATTGTTTTCAACCGCTCGGTACCGCGCCGTATTAATTCCCAAGTTTTGAAAAGAAAATAAGGTATTTGAAGCGAATAAGCGACTCTGTTTTTGATTTGTTTATTTGGTTTTGAACAGATAGTTTTGGATGCATGCATCGGCTTTGAGTTTGTTTGTTACTTTTAAATTGCATTCGCTCGCAACGCACACACACACACACGCACACACACACACACACACACACACACACACACACACACACACACACACGCACACACGCTCATTCATTCACGCACGCACCCACTCAACCTGCCGATCTTCAATCAAAACAACATCAAGTAAGTGATGCCGCAGCGCGTTGACAAGTCCGTCCCGAGTAGAGTAGGCTCGGTCGCGAACGAATCAGTTCGAATGAACGAATCTTTAAAACGAACGAACCGAACTGGTTGCTCTCTCTCGTTCGTCTTGTTCGTCTCGTTCGTTCAGACTCGACTCCTCCCAGATCCACTAGTCGCTGACTCGCTTACAGTTCGTTCACTGTGGTTCAGTGGTGAGGAGGGGCTGACTGAGAGACATCTTTTATGCCACATATACTCTAGGGTATATAGCATATAACCGTGTTGTCTGATTACAGTTTAATGCATTTTTCACAATTAACCAGCTCTCGTTTGGAAGGCAGTGTTAATTTTGGCAGGTAGATTTAGTCTTGGGCTGCACAGGGTTCTGTTTATGAGAGCCTAAAACACCCGGGACCCCCACCATCATTGCTAAATCAAGTCTATTATCTTGCTGACATGTTAAACATCCAATAATCAACTACGCCCCCATCCCGCTGCGTTTGGTTAAAGTTGTAATGTTGACGTTTGAGAATGAGAACGAGGGTCTGAGAACCGTGCATTCCATGATTCGATTCACCGCTACCGGAAACTCGACTGAACGAACGAACAACGAACGAGGGAGGGGCTGAGTCTGACTGACTCAGAGAACCGTACATGATTCGATTCACCGCTACCGGAACCTCGACTGAACGAACAAACAAACGATTCGCGAACGACTCCTCTTGGCAAACTGAATGACGCGAACTGAATCACGGAAACAAATCACTAAATCCAACCCTGGTCCCAAGTGTTCGCCTCGTGCCCACTGCACCGTCAGTCAAAGGATGTCAGAAGGCGTGGCTGACGGATGGGGAGGTTTCCAGGGTCGTCAGAGCGTCACAGTGCTTAAATTTGCATACGTGATCTGATTGGATGACGTATCCGTCGCTCTTTTTGACGGAGCCTTCAGCGCACGGATCTACAATGCATTGCGCGTCCATCCCCATTCAAAGTCAATGGGGATTAGTCAACGGACGGAGGCAGTGGGCACGAGAGTAGCGTATGTGTGTGTGCGAGAATGTCTATGTGTGTGTGTGTCTGTGTGTGTGAGTGACGTCAGCAAATTAGTCAACGAATGAGTCAACGAATGAGTCAACGAATGAGTCAACGAGCGAGTGAGCGAGTGTCGGTCTAGGGAGGAATTAAACGAGTCCGGTTATGTTTCGGAGCAGACGTGTACTGTTGATGAGTAAAGTACCCAGCCGCCAAGAATCAGGGCCTGTGTCTTCCGACTTATGAGACCAGTGCCGGTCATAGTGAAGGGTGTTACCCCCGTAAGGACATCGGCCCTGGGGGGAATGTAACCCCTGTGCTCCCCGACTACGGTCTGAGAGCCAAAGAACAGGAAAGGTGTAACATTGGTGACCACGAAAGGACCTTCTCACGCAAACGTAAAGGCAGTGGTGAGTCAAGAACGAACGGTGAAATAAACCGGAGCAATTAGAAGAGACAAAAGAATAAGTGGGAAAGCATTGTGTACCTTTTTCAGCTAAGGGTTAGCTAATTCTAATTTGGTGCCGTCTTGAACGAGAAAATGCAGAAAGTGAATTTTTGGCGCTTGTGGATTGAAGACAACAACTCCCACCATGCACCACGATGCACAGCTTCGCTGGCCACTCCCGCTGATCTAGATCTCCGCCTATCGGACACCTCGCTGTTCCATCTACCTAGCTGATACCGCAAGACTGCTTGAAAATCATTTCACAAAACATTTCTAGTGAAGAGTATTAGTTGGTGAAAACGATCCGATTTCGTTTTATGCGGTTCAGAGATATCTCCGTAAAGACGGAGTCATTTCGAAACCGCATCGAGCTGTAGAAACGCTGTTGTAAATATTCAAGGCGCTGGTTCTCCACAAAAAAAAGTGGAGCGCATCAAGCCTGCGCGCTGTATACAAACATTCAGTCACGAGGAGATTCAACCTTTTAAATTGAGCAGAAATACTTTTTAATGTACAGTTACTAATTACATTTATCAAGGGGCTTTATTTAAAGCTACAGATAAAAAAAAGCTAAGAATACAAATAAAATAAAAAATTCAATGCAACTCTGACGTCCCCCAGCTGGTGGGGGGCTAATGCCATCAAGCGCTTCAGACGTCCACACGAATCATAACACGAAACCGCATAGGTCCGGATAGATTTGTGCGGTTAGAAATGTGCGGTTTCGGGCACCGGATTCGCCGGCTCCGTCTGGACGTCGGCCGAACGGACAAGACTTATGCGGTTTCACCAAAAAAATTGGCTTTGTGTGGACGGGGCCTTAGAAGGCGAACACACGTTCACCAAGACGGGGAGACAGCGCCGGGCGACTTACGCGACTATCTGCCAATGGATCGTGGATGCCTGGGCTGATATATCAGTCTCAACTGTGGTCCAAGCTTTCACAAAGGCAGGAATAATCACTGAACTACTGCCAGACAACTGCAGCGACACTGACTCGGATAATGACGAGAGGGAGCCGGGCATGTTGGATGCCGTACTCGCCCAACTGTTCAATTCGGACACTGAAGAAGAAGAATTCGAGGGATTCGTGGACGGGGAATGAACTGAAAAAGTGTGTTTTACGTGTTATAGGCTACGTAACTGAACAATGTTGAGTTATGCACTAACGTTTGAATAAGCGGTATCAGACTGTGTCTCTTTTACGTGTTTACAACTGAACAAGACTGGGAGATATTGTTAATATGCACATTAACGTTTGAACATCGTTACCATGGGAGTGAACGGAGTTGTCAGAACGCTTAATAAAGTTTGACTTTATCTGACTGTTTTGTTGACATTCCCTTTAGCACAGCTCCATCTAGTCGATGCATAACGCAACCCCAGTCAAATGTTTGACTGCAGTATCTTCTATTCTATGCGCCTTATAATCCGTTGCGCCCTATAGATGAAAACAGTTCTAAAATAGGCCATTCATTGAAGGTGCGCCTTATAATCCGGTGCGCCTTATAGTGCGGGAAATACGGTAGTCCTCGTTTGTATTTCTTTCGAAATGGTGAACTTTTGCATGGTGCCATCTTCTATGTCAGATCCAGTACCCTCCAACATTGTACTTCAATTGTATCAACAGCCTCTGTTAGCTTAGCTTTAGACGCTGTGGATTTTAGTTTCTGCAGGTGAAGTCCCACCTACTGGCACTGCTCTAATAGGTCTGTAGCGTCAGTGGGTCCCACCCCCTAGAGGGGGGTGGGACTAGTGGTTGTAGTCTTACGAGAATCATCCCCTCTTACACTTCATATTTTCTTGTACGCAAAAATCGTCATATTGCGTCATTGAAAACAGGAAGTGTTGGAGATTGATACGGATCTCGCCAGTCTCTCCAGAAAATAAGGGAATGATGCTCGACCATTCAAAAATATGAGTCGGTTTCTAACGATACAAAGCTTAACCTCAACTGTGTCAACAGCCAAATCTGCCTTCTACCGGACCAAAATCAACTCCTCCGCCTCAAACCCCAGGAAACTGTTTTCCATGTTATCTTCCCTCCTCACCCCTCCCTCCCCTCCACCTCCTTCCTGCCTCACTGCTGATGACTTTGTTACTTACTTTACCCAGAAGGTAAAGGACATTAGCTCCTCTTTCATCCCTTCTGCCTTCCTCTCTCCTCCAATCCCCCCTCTGTTTTTACCTAATTTACCCCTCTCAACTCCGATGCGGTCAACAGAATAATAACATCTAACCATGCCACCACCTGCCCCCTTGACACTATCCCTTCCTCTCTCCTCCAGGCTGTCTCGAGCGACATCCTGCCAATTCTCACCACACTCATCAACTCCTCTCTCATTTCAGGCATTGTTCCAGCTTCCTTCAAGACTGCCAGAGTAAAGCCTCTCCTCAAAAAACCGACCCTTGATACCATCTCTTCTTTCATTCCTCTCTAAAACACTGGAACGTGCCATTGCTAACTGTAGCCCATGCTATTTCACGATATCTGCTAATATATGTATATGTCAATATATATGAATGTATATATTATAATAATATATATAATGTAGTGTGTATTGTGTATATCTATAATATATATATATTTCCCAGTATATATTCCTGACGGCCCCTAACTGAAACGGTTCACTGGAGACCGTGTTTTGTTGACGCTCCCTAAAAGGGCAAAACATGCGACAGGCAGTAGCGTCATCGCAGCACGACAGAATCGGGGGGCGCGGGAAAAGTGGTTCTCTGCTTGACGCGTAACGCCTCGTGCCCACTGCACCGTCAGTCAACGGACGTGGGAAGGCGTGGCTGACGGATGGGGGAGTAGTCTTTGCAGAGGCATACGTCAGCCAAGCCCAAGCATACGCGATCTGATTGGATGACGGAACCGTCGCTGCTGAAAAAGTTGAACATTTTTCAACTTTCTGACGGTGGCGAACGCTCCAACTGAACGGACGGATCCACAATGCATTGCGCGTCCGTCCCCAATCAAAGTCAATGGGCAACGGTCAACTGACGGAGGTAGTGGGCACGGGGCGTTAGTGAGAGCGAACATAGACTTGAAGAGCGAACATAGACTTGAAGAGCGAACATAGACTTGAAGAGCGAACATAGACTTGAAGAGCGAACATAGACTTGAAGAGTGAACATAGAGACTTGAAGAGAAACGTAGAAAAGGTTATCGCAGAAGAAATAGAAGATACAGAGGAAGATTTGACGTTACTTTGAACAAGAGGACAGCCTGTCATCGACTGGCCCCTGCTCAAGAGCGTTCGGCCGTAGCGGTAGTGGTAGGAACAGAACGCCCCCTTTCATTGAATTGAGTGCACTCAAAGACTTGCTGGGTACCCATTTTATTTAGTTTGTTATTTTTCTTAGGGACCTATTTTGGGTTCAGTGTTTTAGGTTCAGTGTTGTTATTATTATTGTGTGAATAATCTCTGATTGATTCTGAGTGATCGTTAGATAGAAGGTCAAACGTGCCTCACTGTGTCTGTGTGTTATTCCTTTTATCAGAGTTCTATTAAGAATACAAGCCAGTCTCCTTATAACCTGGAATTGATGCACCACTGCATTGTGTTATATTACCTTTAAAAATACTGTGGGTTACATAACCAACTGTCCTCCTATCTCTCATCCAACAACCTACTTGACCCTCACCAGTCAGGCTTCAAGATGGCACACTCCACTGAGACGGCTCTCCTCGCGGTGACTGAGTCCCTCCGTGCTGCCAGAGCCTCGTCCCTCTCATCGGTTCTCATTCTCCTTGACCTGTCTGCATCATTTGACACGGTGAACCACCAGATTCTCCTTGCCACTCGCCCCGAACTTGGCATTGCTGAATCAGCCCTTTCCTGGGTCACATCCTATCTGACGAATCGCACTTATCAGGTAACATGGAATGGCTCCTTGTCCAAACCTTTCACGCTTGAAACTGGTGTCCCTCAAGGCTCTGTACTGGGGCCTCTTCAGTTCTCCCTCTATACCAGATCTCTGGGCTCTGTAATTACATCACACGGATTTTCCTATCACTGATACGCTATTTCTCTCTTTCCCCTCATCTGACAAAGCCCTGATTGCAACACGCATATCTGAATGTCTGGCAGACGTCAGCACTTGGCCAACTGCCCATCACCTGAGGCATAACCTCAACAAGACTGAGCTCCTGCTAATGCCAGGGAAAGATTGCCCACACATGGACTTACTGGTCACTGTTGAGAACATCACTGCATCTCCTTCTCCAACTGCCAGAAACCTCGGTGTGGTACTAGACAATCAGTTATGCTGCACCGCAAACATCACTGCGGTGGCCCGATCCTACAGATTTGCACTTTACAACATCTGCAGGATCCGGCCCTTCCTCACAAGGGAAGCAGCTCTGCTCCAATCACTGGTCATCTCCCGCCTCGACTACTGCAACTCGCTCCTGTCTGGACTCCCTGCCACTGCGATTAAACCTTTGCAGCGCATCCAGAATGCGGCGGCGCGCCTCGTGTTCAACCTACCTAAGTTCTACCATGTGACCCCCCTCTTCTGGGACCTCCACTGGCTCCCTGTAGTAGCCCACATCAGATTCAAGATGATGGTACTGGCATACAAGGCAGTCAATGGTACTGCCCCTGCCTACCTCCTAGCGTTGGTCAAGCCACACACCCCAGCTCGATCCCTCCGCTCAACTACCTCAGCTGGCAGCTGGTACGGCCATCGCATCACAACTTTTCTCTGTTTTGGGACCTCAGTGGTGGAACAAGCTCCCTGCCGATGTCAGGATCACGGAGTCGCTCACCAGCTTCCTCAAAAGACTCAAAAACTCACCTGTTCAGAGTTCACCTTGACTCTGCATAGCTACCCAGCCCTTTCCGGCCACCATAGTATGTTGTACGTCCTGGCACTTAATGTACGCACTTATTGTACGCACTTATTCATAGTACTTAATTGTATTGCATCTGCAGTAGCTGCTATCACTGCTGTACACAGGAAATGGGTTAGGCTAGCGATTGTTAGTATTGGCACTTGGTTCTTTGAACATCTTTACTGTACTGATAGCGATATATTGTTTCACTTCTTATGACAAATGTACTTATTGTAAGTCGCTTTGGATAAAAGCCTCTGCTAAATGCCCTAAATGTAAATGTAATCGACTACATCAGCGATGGCAAGAATGTGGTGTGCTTTCTTCAATTCCATCCTGTGGAAAATACATTGCTGCACTGATGGTGTTTCTGAAGTGGGGCCGGGCCAGCGTTTGTAGACAGTACAGCAGGGACTCTGCTGAGTAGGTGAACGGCTCTCCCTACTGGTTGCTGGCCAAAATTAAACCATGAATAACTAGGGGAAAAAACGCCAAAGATAATATGAACAGACTCCAATGGATATTGAGATGAGGATATCTATTCTCATTAGTGCTGACAAGCGATTAAAATATTTAATCGCGATTAATCTCATTAATGTCATAGTTAACTCGCGATTAATCGCGATTGCTAAAAAAAAAATGTCTATGCTAAATATCCCTTGATTTATTTGTCACATTGATTTTTCTCATTTTAATGCTCTTATCAACATGGAGAAGTGCATCTGCTTGCCTTTTTTTATTGATAACAACATTGGCATATACTGATCAAAACAGGACGATACAAAAAAAAAGCCTATAGTGCAATTAAACGATGAAGATACATTCATACTGCCTTGAACATAGCAGTCAGGCTACTGCTTCTTTGTTTTGAGCCAAAGAAAAAAAAAAAGAAAGAATTGCGTTAATCGCGCGATAAAAAAATTAACGCCGTTAAAATTGGTTTGCGTTAACGCCGTTAATAACGCGTTTAACTGACAGCACTAATTCTCATGTAATGATATAACCTAAGTAGAAGTAAAGCCGTAATAGGGATTGTTATGAATTTCACCCCATGTGCACCTAGTCGTTTGATCGAAACTTCTGCTTTTAAAATGCAGTGTGACAAAATTGATTTGCATGGATTCCCAGCAGAATTTCCCAGTACATCCAATGCAAATATGGATTATAATGTAGAATGGAAGTACCCTTTTGGTATTGTTTTTATCTTTGCAGGAAAATGACACAACGAAGTGAAACATGTTACACTGCATTATGCTGTGGCCCTTCCTTACCACACTTTGCCAAAAAACCCAATGTTCCGCCATCTGCATAAAGTCTATGGGAGCTTATGTATACTTGAAGACCATTTACAATGCAATCGATTTCGTCTGCAGATTCACTTTTTCATAATAACACGCCAAATCTTTGAAAGGGTTATCTATAAATGATCTTATAGATAAACCTTCCAATTCCTTATACAGTCTCAGACATTTAAAGACACAGAGTAAAATCAAGAGGTAAGACAGAATCACTGAAATATGTATCTGCTTGACTGCTTCTATGTCAGTAAATATTGTGTTTTTAATCTAAATGTATGCATTCATGATTTCTCTACCATACCAGCCTACCCAATGGAAAATACAAGCTGTTAATCTGTTTCAATGCAGTAAAGCAGTAACGTATACATGGATAATAATAAAGGGCCAAGGACTGGGCCTTGAGTTGAGTTCTGCTGAGAGTGTGGGACAGAGCACACTTCAGGAGGTGTCTGTGTCAACTTCTGCATAGCGGCTGGTTAAAGAAACAGACTTCGTGCAACGTAGCTTTAATTTTTTTTATTTCAAACAGGAAGTTAACTGACAAAATCAACCAAATTCACAATAATGTTGTGACATTTCAAAAGGGTGACAACAACCCCACTTTCGTTAGTTACTTTTCAGGTGGTGTGTTCAGCAAATAATATTCAGCGATAAATATTTATTTTACAGTAGAAAATTAGTTTGTCTGTGCATTTGTAGCTTACTGAACACAATATCTCCTTCCCCAGATATACCAAGTGTCAGACTTATACAGTCTCACAGTGTGAGACTGTACAAGTATCGGCTCTACCTAAGGCCCCGTCCACACTTGCGACAACAATCTTTTCCCCTCCGTTTTCCTTTGATGCGTTTCAGGAATATCTCCGTAAAGACAGACTCATTGCGAAATCGCATCTAGCTGTAGAAACGCTGTGGTATATATTCAGGGCCACTGTGTGGCGCTGATTCTCCACCATTAAAAGAAGAAGACAAGCGTAGAAAGCAGTTTTTAAACCTTTTAGATTTTGCAGAGAATACTTTTTAGTATTGTATGTATTACTAACTTTAGAGTTAGTAATACAATTTAGCAAGGGGCTGTATTTAAAGCTACAAAAATCAAACTTTGTTACGCACCTGGCCTAGGGGCGCCAGGCTACACAACAAAAAGACGGGAGACAACAGTTTCCCAATCAAAATAAGTATTTTAATCAAACCAATCCAAGTGCTCAACTTATAATAAAAGTATGGGATGTGGAAGTCAGTAAGTCCGTAGTGTGGAGTGTGTATGCATGAGTGGATTATAGGTGTGTGTGTGTGTGTTGTTTCAACATAAGTGTTGAAAGGTGTGCATGGCTAGGGAGCTGAAAAGAACAGTTTCCTTCGTGGTGGGGGGGCGATGACGCCATCGTTTGCGTATCTGGCGTCCACACGAATCCAAACGGAAAAAAAATTGTGTGTGTGGGGCCTTAGAATGCTGCTCTTGTGATTGGTTGTAATATCTTTGCACGTAATAAATAATCAAACAACATGAAACAAGTTATACCAAAAGGGAATAATTCAACAAAGCCTGTCGAAAATAAATCCCAGTTTATTGTCTTCCTTCAGTCGTTGTCATAGATGCATTCTGAAAATCAATTGGGACATGAATGAATTGTGTCTTCACAAGTAACCATTATTAACAAATACTTTATTAGTCTAAATATTGGTGATGATAGGATGACAGATGCATATATCTGTTTCTGTTTAAAACCTACCGTCTCCAATGTCGTCATATATGTCCCCATCGCTGAAACGTTACCAGTGAGAACAACAAGTTAGTTGAGTCGATTTATTATTAGATCACAATCCTCAGCCTGCATGTGATGTATGTATTCACGTGTGTCATACTTACTCTGTGACAATATGGCTGGTTAGAACAGTGCCAACTGGAAGAGAGAGCAGATGAGATGTTAAAAGCTATTTTCAAATCCTGCTGAAGCGTAGTTCATTTCACCATCATTGTTTCGTGGGCTCAGCATGACTCAAAGAGTGGTAAAGGTTAAACATGGTTGTTTATTCAGGGTAAATGGACATGCACTCTGGAGGAGGTTCAGGAAGCACCTCCCGGATCAAGGTAAAAATCCAGTCTATATTGGTTGGGGCTGCATGGTACATAAGCCATGCCTACAGGGTCAGATTTAGCCAGGTATAGCTTAAGTTTATAAAGGTATGGGGTGTAGGAGCAGAATCTAGTCTAAACCGGTGCTAGCATTGCAAATGGGTGGTCCAATGAGGTACTAATGTCAGCTTTAATATCATGTGGTATAATGAGGTTACAGAAGAAATGAATCTACAATCAAAAAGTTAGAGTTACTGACAGGCAAACAGACACATGTTATCGGCTGCTCCAGTACACAACATACAAATGATGGTGGCCCGCTCACATTTTCCCTCTTCGTTGCGGCAAACAAGTTTGTTATCCACGGCTTTCACGATGACATCAAGCGTCTCCCCGGGTTTCACCGGCAGATCTTTCCCATTAAGCTTCTTCAGCGTTAATGTAGGTATGATGGTCACCTGGTAAAGAACCTGAATCTCCCCTTCATACTGAACAGGACACAAGACACGTCCATGAGATTAATTTGGTGAACCTCGTTTTAGGTGATAGTGTACGAACATTTCCAAAGGGTCCAAAACTTAAAAGGCAATTTTGAGTGAGTGATAACATTGTTATGATTGGTATAAAGAACAAAAGTAACAGTCGAAGCAATAGCTTATAAAGGGACACACTTTAAACTTTTTTCTGAATTCCTTTTCCTCTTTTTCCAACTTTTTCTGTCGCTTTGGATCGATTTCCTCCATCTTAGTTTTTTTTGTTGGTGGATGACTGAAATACAAAGAAATATTTTTTTTACATCACTATCAAAGTATGTCAGTTAAAAGTACTTGAATTAAAATTTAAGAGCTACAATTTGACTGTAACTGATAAAAAAGCAATAGGTTTCTTTTAGTGAGTGAAATGTTCTGTCAGAATATCTGTTTCCCATGCCGGCCTCTGTATGACACACTGAGTTTCGAGGCAATGAGAGACACACAGCAGATTAGATCACCAGCATCAACATGTGACGCCTTACCTGCTGACCGGGAGGGGAGGAGGAACCACCTGCGAGTCAATATCGTCGTAGATTTCATCATCGATCAATGCTCCTTTATCCAACAAATGAAGACAAAGGTTTGCTGTTTGGCAGAATCCTGTGAGTCTTTGAACATCTACGTTGTCCTTCTCGGGCAACAGGGCGTGGCTGCTAACGTGTGGATGTACTGTACGGTTTGTAATATGTGTGACTCTGTGTTCTAGGAAAGCTAGCATACTGGTACAGGTAGCAGGAGAGCCCCACAGTGATAGTAAAGAAGTTGTCCGCAGTCCGCAGAAAAGACAGTTTTAGGAGAGACTACTAGAGACAAAATTCACACCTGTAGAAATACTTCTACAAAAGGTGATGGCATATCACAAATATTTTTGTGAAAGAGTGAAAGATTGAATCAAATTGTATTACCTGGTTGTCCTTTCGCAGTGAACTGGCTGGGCGGAGGCACTCTGGCAGAAAATAAATATATGTTTATTTTATACTTTATGAATGTTAATCACTCATTATGACATATTTACAGCAAATAGTTACACAAGTAATCAGAATTAAAAGTTAATTATGATATTACATAGAAATATCAATTTTAGAATCAAATAAAGGAAATAATTCAGAACGATTCCATCTGTTCTGATTGGTTAAGCAGCAAGATTTCACCCATGGCCTGATTGGTGGCACCACAACAGGCCGGCAGGTATTACAAAGTAACATCTCCACATTCAGCGTTAGCATCGGCGAAATTGATCGGTTAGGGAGAGTTAGCTCAAGAGAAGAGTGGAGTTGTGTAAGTGGTAAGCTGATGATTAGTGCCAATTGGACCGTGTTGTTAGCTATGTTAGCTCATCATCTTCTGACTACGGAGGACGTTTTACTCATTTGCGCCGGCAGCAGGTTTCTTCTTCTCAAACATCCGTAGAAGTAGAGTCTTTGGAGAAGACTTTGGAGCTTCCAAAACGCTTAAAGGGCAAGGCCGACCAAGAGGGAGTTAATGGGTAGAACGTCTTTATTCTTACTATCAAAGGCTTTTTACATTAGCTCATCAATAGAAAATAACTAACTGAGCTCTTTAGTGCAACTTCTCAAAAACTATTTTCGATGTTTATTCCTAGTTATTTTAATGTACTTGCAGTTCACTAGTTTTTACTGGCGTGCATACACTTATTCAATGAATTAATGAATTATTTATGTTTTTCCATTTCACAACTAGATGTATCGAGCTAATGTAGGTAGTGGCATTAATATGAGGTTTAAAAGGGTTTTCTATAACTTAAAAACAACGTGGTTTGAAGCACTTGAAAAAATGTGACAGTATTATTTCTGTTGATTCAACACTCCTCACCTGACGTCCAGACTGGCATCGATAGCATCGTCATATATCTCCTCAGTGTCGTCTGGTGGCGGCGGTAAAATGACTGCAGACGGTAAAATAAGAGGTCAACCATCAAGTAGTCAGAAGAAATATATCAGCTTGTCATGATACTCAGTTCTACAGTCTCAATGAATCAGGACACGAATACGAAGGAGGGAAAGATACATAGATGTACAACATACCTCTTGATCCTCTGATCCCACTGTTGCAACAACAAAACATAAACCACATATTAATGTAAATATTCCCTTACATTTTCAATCCAAATTTTACACATCCAAATCTCCTTCATTCCGATGCTACATTTAGCATCAGTCCGGTGAGGAGGGTTGTAGGCTTGACCTTTGACTTTAGCTGTACCACTAAATTGTCATAAAGACCTTTGGCATTCTACCTTATATGCAAATGGTATAAAGTAGATAAAAACATGCAGTGGCTGAGCAAAGAGTTCCAGCACCCGTTTTTCAACAATTATTCCTGCAAATAAGCCGTGGCCAAGGGAAAACTGTGATGAAAATAAAGTCAGCAACACTGCTTATTTGTGTTAATCTAGCAAACACAAATGACACAATAAAAACAGAAAACACAAAAAATCTATGCATAACCTTTCAATGGAAGAAAATCATTGAATGCACCAACAACACTTTTGGAAATAATAAACATTTAAATTATTTAACGGCCACATCATTTTCAAAGACCTTAGTTTTTCTCGATTGTATACACACAAAAAATGGAACTATGCACACAATTCTGAAAACTTGAAGCTCATGTATCAACTACAAGAACTACAAGACCAACTAATTGCCGATAAGTCTAACTCACTTATCACCTGTTCAAACTCAACTGGCAAAACACTTCAATCATGTGTCAGAGCATAAAAGAGGACTCGGTGAGCTCTACTGTGTTGTAGATATGGTTCTTTGGACTGATCAGGTTTGGGGGTGGGATACTGATTTACATCTAGATCTGTTTCACCTCATTTATATTCTTATTTTGATTTTTTATTGGCCTACGAAAAGCTTTTTATGGCAGTTCAACTGAAGATTTTACTGTATTACAGTAAAAAATATATATATTTGCTTTGTTACCTTTTGTACTTCCCCCGAAAGACTGAAGTTTAAACATTTTCTTACTGTAGTGTTTTTCATTTTACTTATCATTGCAATTGATATATTGTCAGAACAATGTTGCAGCATCAACTATAGGTGAACAGTATGACTCTCGGAAGCTGGAATTGTGAGTTTAGCCCATTTGAGCTCATTGGATAGACAAATATGCATTTTATCCTATTCTGATACGTTTGTGTCAATGCAATACTGATATGATATGATATATTCACAGTATTGTATCACAATATTGCAATAGTCTTTATACTATATGTACCACCTAATTGCAACTTAAAAAAATAAGCTAAAACATATGTAAATAGTATTTTGATGGAAGTGTTTTGAATTTATCACACCAGTGTTGATGCTCTGTAACTGTACTTTCACACCAAAAGCTGTGAAAGATGAAAAATCGCTGAATAGCTCAAACCGCAATGCTGTCGATATTTACAGCTCATATCGCTCTTGCGATTTTGCTTTTCCATTTAAAGGAGCCGCGCTTTTTGCCTGCACGCTTGTAGTTGAGGCAAATGCTGCTGCTGATGCCGAGCCACAAAAACACAAGATAGTCATATTATAAATAGATTTTTGTGCGGTATCTCCCTGCTTCTGAAATGCGTGCACATCTCCACCCGCCGCTCGTCCGCTGGTTTCCATCAGCATTTCCACTGTGCGAACATCCCTGTTGCGTAATGCGGATTGCGTATGCCCTCATTCATTGTTGAAATCATATGCTGGATGCTTTATTCTATATGTCTATGTGTTTTTTAGTTAATGATCGGGCTATAATAAGACCATGTTGGCTATGCAATCCCGGACAAATACGATGCCCTGCAATAGCCGCAATTATTCTCTCATGCACCATGATGAAGGAACAAAACTAGGAACTGAAGTTCTCGCGTATGTTTACCGGGACCCACGCCGCTGAGAAACATCTACATTCCGATTGGCTGGCGGTCATTTACTGCGGAAATGCTGCTAGCTCATTTGCATAGAGTTGAGCTGTTTTGAACTCTAATTTAAAGCTTTACAGCTTTAAAGCTATCGCCCATTGTTTATCGCTCCTATCGCTTTATCGCTCATGTCTAATAGAAAGTGAAAAAAACACTTTACAGCTTTTGGTGTGAACACACAGTAAGAGGTATTCATTTGATGGCTGGGTTTACTGTTTGGTGGAAAACACAAAAGAAAAACTACACAAAAGAATTTGTGTAGTTTTGAAAAAACATTAACTCTTCTCAGGTTTGTGTTTAGAGTTTTGAGAAATTGAGAAATTGAGCTATATTTTCAGAAAACGTGTTTAAGCGATTGAGAAAAACTGTAATAAATGTTGCGATTTTTGTAAAGTAATTTCCTCAAGAATAAAACCCCAAATACCACCTGTAGTACCCTCGCCTACCACCGGTGGTGCGCGAACCACAGGTTGAAAAACACTGGGGTAGATTGTGGGTTACCTGTCGGGGTGGTTGTTGGAGACGTCCACATCGTCGTAAACCTCCTGATCATCAATCTCCTGGGGGGGCTGGGGGCCCTGCTGCTGCTGCTTCCAGCTCTGCAGGTCCACCTCCACACAGTCGTTCTTCAGATAGCCGACTGGAGCAGGGAGAGAGAGAGAGAGAGAGAGAGAGAGAGAGAGAGAGAGAGAGAGAGAGAGAGAGAGAGAGAGAGAGAGAGAGAGAGAGAGAGAGATATGGGGTAGTGGGGTAGAGAGGGAGAGGGAAGAATTGAGTGGGAGAGAGAGAGAAGGGGAAAGAGTTAGTGAGGACAAAGCGAGAGAAAGAGGGAGAGAGAGAGAGGGAGGGAGAGAGGAAGAGGGAAAGAGTTAGTGAGAGAGAGGGAGAGAGAGAGAGAGAGAGAGAGAGGGAGAGAGGGAGAGGGAGAGAGATATGGGGTAGTGGGGTAGAGAGGGAGAGGGAAAAAATGAGTGGCAGAGAGAGAGAGAGAGAGAGAGAGGGAGGGAGAGAGAGAGAGAGAGGGGGAAAGAGTTAGTGAGGACAAAGCGAGAGAAAGAGGGAGAGAGAGAGGGAGCGAGAGAGAGGGAGAGAGGGAGAGAGAGGGAGGGAGAAGGAAAGAGTTAGTGAGAGAGAGCAAGAGAGAGAGGGAGAGAAAAAGGGAGAGAGAATTGGAGAGAAAGCGACAGATAATTGGGGACACATGTCTTCTCAAAAACACAAATCCTCAAATAAAAATAAAATAACAAAGATATTTTACCCATGGTATTATATTTGTTATTTGTTTACAATGGCGCCCA
>NC_082385.1:12215676-12248176 GCF_031168955.1 Gadus macrocephalus
TACTGGGGTGAGAAGCTGGTGGAGGCGGGACAATGACTGGTCCCTGATCTGTGATGTCACAAAACAAAACCTCGTCATCATAGGCAGTGACATGGCAGAGTGGGGCCACTTCCGAAACACCCCACTGTGGTACCCTAAAGGTGACATATTATACCACCAGGTGGGAGTGTGATTAGCAATTACTAGCCGTTATGGAAATCTGTCACTTCTGACCTCACAAGTGGGCGTGTTTACACCTAGATGTATGACGGAGAGATGAGTAACGTTTGCTATAGTCCACTGGGTAGGCTTGTAGACTGATCCAACCATCTAGGTGGATAAGCCCACTTGTCAAAAGAGGTTGATTTTCCACGGCTTGTAACAGCTAATAACACTCACACCTGGTGGTGTAATGTATCACCTTTAACGTGGCTTGGTTAAGCCATGTTCCTTAACCTTGATTAAGGCGGTTCCCAGGACAGACCATAATGTTGTGCGTTACTCAGGTTCCCCAGCTGGTTTGACTTTCGACAAGTCAATTGAAGTTCTGAAAAAATTCAACTTTTCGATTTGTTTTTCTCCTTCCCCTCAACGCTAAACGACGATGCATTAAAACATCTATAAACAGTGACTTTAAGTAGAATGTGGAACTTGGGAATGTTTTAAAATAAGGTTGCGGGCAGATAAGTTGGGGGCAATTGAGGAACTAACATTTTTTCCTCTAAAGGTCCTCTTAGGTTTTAGCTGGGTTTTTCATGAACCACTTTTATTAAACCACTCTTACTTGTTCAAAACAAAATTGGGGCATTTTTAAATATAAGTGCCTTGATTGTTATCTGAAGAGTAAACAGAAAAGAGATAAACTTGGTCTAGTGCCAATAATCAATCCAACACACATGTGTATGCATTAGCAGAAACCACAACCCTGAAATTATATTTCACTGAAATGTAGTTTCACTCGTTCAAATCTAACACTAATGCTATACCTTTCTGGGGGAAGAACAACACAAGTGGCAGGATGGCGGTTTCTTTAGACGAATGCAACAAATGTTTTCCTAGAGCTGCCTACAGTCTACACAGGTTTTATATCAAACCTTTACTGATGCTTTGTCTAAGGACGTTAGTGATGTTAGTGATGAGGGTCTGAGATTTATTGTCAGCAATACAAAAAAAAGAAAACTGTGTTAGTTTTGCTTCCTGTTGTGTTGACTTTGCTGACCTAAGCTATAAAATATAAAAATGTCATGATTGTGGAATAAACCTCACTTATTTTTACAAAAATCTATCTTGGTTCACCATCGCATTTCTAATTTCCCATCTCCATGGAAACCCAACTCCTGGAACAATCCCTCAAACCAATCAGGTATGCTGCCCGCTGTCCCATACCTGTTCTTTAATGAGTAGGTATTCACTGTAGCTTTAAGACATCATTAAAACACATCATTGTGTCTAAACATTTGGATCATACTATAAACTATAGAATATATGATACTAAAAAAATGCAACATAATACATTATGCATAATAAATAAAGTATGATAAGATTATATATAAAATATATTCTACAATGTATAATGTATAAAGTATAATGTAAAATCTATAATGTACAATGTATAGAATGTTTAAAACAAAACACTGACCAGGGCCTTTGGCCTGTCCCCTGAAGCGGTCCAGGTTGACCCGGGGCGGGCGGCTGGGTTTGGCGGGCGGCGGGCCGAGCAGCAGGGGGTTGGGCAGGGGGTTCCTCCTGGGCGCCCCGTCCGGATCCCCCCCATTTTGCTGAGGAGCCGGACGGGAGTCCAAGTTCCTCCTGATGAAACTACCAGGCTTCTTATTGACCAGAGGCTTCGGAGGAGGGGTGGAATTCCTGGCGTCCGCCGCCTTCGGCGGGTTCGGCTTCGTCTTCTCCATCGCCATCGCCCCGGAAGCGCTGATGGGGGCGATGGTGAAGCCCATGGGCAGCCGGGAGGCCGAGAAGTTGATGTGTTTGTTCTCGGACTCCGCTTTGGCGTCCTCGCCGTGCAGCCATGTCTTCGTGACGGCGCTGCTCGGTTTCTGCTGCGCCGGGGGCGCCTTGCACATCTGGTTGCCGTGATTGGAGGCTGTACCACCAGCGCCGCCACCGCCGCCGCCGCCGTCGCCGCCGCCGTCTCTCACCCAGGAGGGCTTGACGGTCGTGGGCATCACAGGGGGCGGCTTGTGGAAGGCAGGTCGCGACTCAGTGAGGGGGGCACCGACGGGGGGCTTCAGGACGGGGAGTTTGGGTTTGGGGAGCGTGGGCTCGGGGTGGCCGCGTGGAAAGGGCTTGCCGCTGCTGCCGCTGCCGCTGTGTTCCTCCTGGGGCACGGAGAAGCGGCCGGCCAGAGCCTTGGCCGTCTCCTGGCCTCCACGTGGAGCTCCTTTGCAGGAGGAGGTGGACGAGGGTTTAGGGAAAGCGGGTTTTGAAGGAAAGGTTCCGCTGGAGGGGCCATCAAAGCTAGGCTTCTTGGGCAGCAAGAAGGGGGGAGTGGAGGAGGAGGTGGAGGAGGAGGACAGGGTGGGATGCAAGGGCGTCTTGAGACGTCCGGGATGAGAGGGAGACCCTGTGCTGTCTGTCTGGGGGCTGGCGGTCTGAGCGGCCTGGAAGCGAGCCCTGATGGCTTTCACATCTGATTCCTGGTGGGAAAATGTAGAGTTGTTTCAGTTAGTGCTGCGTGATACTTCGCTTCCCAGGTCGTCGGGTCATTCACAAAGAGGAATGCAGTCATGGCTTTTGTCGCGTGAGCATCAAATGGTCGTAGGCCTACCACAACCACCAACATCCTAACACACAGGATGTGGTATTTTTTCATGATTCACCTAAAAAAGGCGATGTTATAAAAAAAAGACTGAAACAAGAAGAATCAAACTAATGGCAGCCACGTTTTGTTTTTACATTGAATTACCTACTTTGGTTTGCGGTAAGTAGTCACTGCACACCTGTGTACTCTTTTACACTTTGTACTCAAAAATCGACAAAGAAGCCAGTTGAATCCGCACAGAAGGCGAATTCATGCTTTATTTACTTAATCAAGGCTAGTTTGAATGAGGCTTCAGAAGAGAAGGAAGTAAAGATAAAGGGGGAACGACTACAGTGACTTGCCTTATTCACGCCATAGAAGTGAAAACTACACCAGTGAGTCCCACTGCGGTGGATTGAGTACAACCATTGAAATATTGATCTACTTGCGTTGCATTTAAAGTCATCAGCATAAATGTTCATGTAGGCCTCCATTTCTGACAGCATAAACACAGCAGGCCATGTATTGAGAAAAGACTGGTTTTGTTCTGCTGCTGTGTCCAAACAGTGGTTAACCCAAAATGATCCAACGCAATGTTTCTAGGAACATTGACAGACTGCTGCAATAGTCTACTTTACAGTACTGTCAAATGCTATGACTACTACTTGCACAACTGTATGCATGTATATGTATGCAGTATAAATGTATAGAAGTAGTAGTAGTAGTAGTAGTAGTTGTAGTAGTAGTAATAGTCGTTTTTATAATAGTGGTAGTAGTAGCAATAGTAGTTGTTGTAGTAGTAGTAGTATCCTACAAAATGAGTAAGAGAGTTTTTTCTTGTCCTCTGGGGGCTAGGGTGAGGGGGGTATCATAAATATATGGCCTGTTTAGCCCTTTGAGGCTGTACCTTTGATTAAGGGCTATACAAAATTGAATTGAATTTAATACAGAAACACCTGATTGCCGAGAAACCTGTTTGCCAAGTTACCAGGGCAGTGTTATTGTTTTCAGAGCCATACATAATGCTGTGCACAAATGTTTGTCGGTTCATTGTCTGTAATATAACAGAGAGCTTCTGCAACCTAATGGTCAGGTGATCATCGTTCCTGGCTAAAGTATATATGCTCTATTTGTATACTTTCCCTTTCACTTGTGTCTTCTATTTGCCACCACTTCAATGTAAAATACATCAATAATATTTAATACACTAGGGACTCCAGTGAATTTGCTTCTCACATTTCTAGGACAGCGTGATTCCGCATGATGTTACATTCTTGCTTCATACAATAATAAAAAAATTACAAAACATTAGAACATTTAATGTATGGTAAGAATATCAAAAATGTGCAATTTATTAACTACCAACAACAAACAACAACATTAATCTGTCTGAGGTTATAACTAGTTTGATACTGATGGACTGGTACTGGCTTACCATTACAACAAAGAGGAAGCATTAGATGTATTTCCAATGTGGTGAAAAGAGACGCTTTCACCATCATCTTTCACAATCCAGCTGACACAACAACTGCTTCCACTGCTGCTTCTCCATTACTGGCTGGCGACTCCATTGAGTAAGGAACTAACTCTCAGGCTTTCAGATGCAAAAGCAACACCAAATGAAGTTTAGTATTTAATGCTTTAACCTTGGAAATGTCACACATGTTTCTTATATGAAGTACACAAAACTGTGATAGTATTCAGCTGATAATAACCCAATCTACTAGCATATAAGAAACGTATTTAGAAAAGTAAATGAGGATACATTTCAGTGTTTAAAATGCATACAAAAATGATATACGGAAATAACATAGCTGAATACAGGTGGAATACAAACACAAGTTATTGCCTGATCGACTAAGTAAACATAGGTCAATGGTTACTCGTTACTGAAGTGAATCGGATACAACTTTCACACCAGATGAAACCCAGGCAAGTTTCGAAGAAACCTCACGCTTGTTCACATATCCATGAAAACCTCATGATGTTCCATCAAACCGATGTGGTGCCATTCCTCAACGCTGGGAAGCTACAGAGACAGACCATAATAAGTCATGTTGGTACTCACCATTTTCAGGACGGCAATAATCCCAGACTTCTGTGAGAGAGTGCTGATGAGTGTGTGAGTGTGAATGAGTTACCAAGGCTGTCATAAAGACACACTAACAGACACAAATACACACACAAACACACACCCATACACACACAGACACACACACTGAGGTCTATATCTGAGCCTGGATGTCAAGTCTCTGTTTGTATCTGTGTGTGTCTATGTGTGCAACAGGGGCAATGCTAATGACTATCTACTTCCTCTCTCCACAGTTTGTATGTGAATGCATTGTGTGTGTGTGTGTGTGTGTGTGTGTGTGTGTGTGTGTGTGTGTGTGTGTGTGTGTGTGTGTGTGTGTGTGTGTGTGTGTGTGTGTGTGTGTGTGTGTGTGGGGGGGGGCGGGGTGTGCATGAGCGGGGTGTGTGCGAGTGTGCAGGTCTCACAACCTCTTATCTCCCCATGTTCATCAGCAGTATTTGCGTGTACCAGAAATGTGCCTAATCATTAACATCGTCATTGAATGTCATGCACACACATTTTTCCTTTTCAAAAATATTTAGAATCTTTATAGCTAACCCTCATATTGCTGTCATCGTTAGGAAATATTCTCACCCTCATATATTGTTGGACCCCCCTCACAAATATGAATTTATTAAATAATGAAAACAACATGTCAAAATAAAAAAGTATTGACTCAATTAAAAGACCTGTGGTTGAAAATAATTAAAAGTTTTATCTTAAGTTAATGATAGACCGAAGTAATGATGCATTACTTCCTGGGGCAATCCTAAGTGAACAATTAAAGTGACCTGGACCGATGAGCTAATCCCCAGTCCAACATGGCAGGGCTAAGTGATAGCAATGAGACGACTGTTAGGCAATGTTTGTGTCTGTTTGCCTTGCACTATTACTGAAGATTCCCCTTCCTCTTTCATTGTCCCTCTGTCATCTATCTTTAGCCTCTTCATAAATGAAGTGCATAACGTATTGGTAACCGTCACATATCATTATGCTCATAGGAATAAGTAAAGCTCTTTCTGATGTGTTTGTTAAACGGTTTACTTTAGTCTGTAGTCAGCATGCTGACATTCATAAGCAAAGAATGTTTGAATACAGTTCTGCAATGCTATGTGGATATATTCTCTTGTCTTAGATCTGCACTTGATTGGTCAAAAAGTATATGCCACACACATCAAGTAACATAAATAACAATAAAGCACCTTTTATGTGAGGATGTAATAAGTTCGAGATACACAAATAATTTGTCAACACATTTATAAAATCATTACTGAGTGATTATAATTAATCATTTGTCTACTTTCTCATCAGCTGGGCAAATAAATGTTAAATTCAGTGCCATCTAATGATGACAAGACTTTTAAATATCTGGTGGATGGTAATTAGGATTTGTGTGAAATACCGCCAGCTAGTGGCCATCAAAGGAAGCATAATAACGTCACTTACAGATTATTAGTATCCCTTCGTTCCACCTCTTTATTTCCAAACAAAGTGACGGATTGTAAACATGAGTTTAACTTTAAATCTAGTCATTTAATGTTTACAAGAGCCGCACTTTGAATATAGTTGTGGATTGTCTATGAGCAACGCAAAAACCTCCAGAGAACCTTGATTATCAAATAATGTTGAATTTGGAGATACGCTATAAATGAACATTGTTGTTGTTTTTTATAGAATGATGCAGTAGGAAAATAAATTGACCTCTTTAAATTTCTGGATTTTTTTTAGTGGCTATATTTAAATACAATAATGGATCAAATTAACAAATTGAAATGAACAAACCCATTGCATAATATATGTGCCGTTAATGTTGCATACCGTTTGCGATATAGTGCATAATTGATAGCAAATTGTGCCTTCGACCTAAGTTAGCTTCGTATAAAAGTCACAATAGTTTCAAAGCATTACGCAAGCTATATAACACTTGTTTTATAAAACCATATTGGCCGTAAAAGGCCAATAAAAAAAACTTGTTGACATTAAAGATAGATAACGAAAATAACATTTATTAATACAACACACGATCAGAACTGAAAAGTTGTGGGTCAAAGCTCATTTAAAATTCTTTACAATTCTTGCACATGTATGGGTTTGTTTATATGAGAACAATTGAAGCCAAATTGTGGCTATATATGAACTTCTCCTTTCCCCCTTTCTTCCTGTTTTACTGCTGTAGCAACCAGCCCAGAGTACCACCCCACAGAATATCTTTTTAATGTTATTTCTGGCCCATTAATGTTTCTAACCATCACATCTTCACAATCAAAAATGTCCTTTTATTGAAATATTTATTCTGTTCACTTCTGCTGGTCTACTATGATGCCGGAGCATGTGAGGGGAGTCTGTGAGTAGTGTCACCCTGAAGGGCAGCATTTCACACCTCTGTCACTCAAAGTCATTCCTGCATGCGTGTCCCATCAGTCCTCTCCACGATGATAAAGTCGACGCTCATCAGCGAGCTCCTTATGGTAACCACGGTAACCTCCATCCTCACCACCTCCTCCTCCTCCTCCTCCTCCTCCTCCTGCTCCTCCTCCTCTTCCGTCCTCGGGGCAGCTGATCCCCAGGCTGGTCTGCAGCTTCTCCTCCCGGACTCGGAGCTCCAGGGAGTCCACCAGGTCGTAGATGGTCTCCAGGGACCACATGGGCGAGGGGAACCAGGCCTTCACGTCCCCGTCCTTGCCCACCACCAGCATGCTGAAGTAGTCCTTGCTGACCTTCAGTTGCTCCCGGAGGCTGTTCACCACGCCCTGGGACAGGGGGTCCACCTGGCTCTGGCTCCGCCCTGCAGCAGCCAGACACACGTTTGCATGTCACGCAGTTCTGTCAAGCCCCATTCCAACAAAGCTCCCGGTAAATGACCGGGGTAACATTGCAGGCACCGCTAGTGATTTGCACTGTTCACACATGCAGCAATGTTCAGGAACATATTCGTCTTGACATCATATGCATTATATGTATTGTAATGAATCCAAGAGAACATAATATGCTTTTTATGTAATTGAATGCATCTAAAAGGATTAATACATACTACAGACTAGACTACATTCTTACAGATTTAAAAGTCTTACAGACTGAAAACAACCGATACTCACTAGAAGTCAGACTAGAGATTTACAAATTCCAGACAATGACGGATGAACAGACAAAGGACTACAAAGTACAGACTACAGACTAGCATTCTACAGACTTCCAGACTACAGACTACTAAAGACTACAGTTTTACAAACAACAAACTACAGACTTCAAAAAACTGACTACAGACTAAAGACTTACACTGAAGAATACTATAGACTACAGTTTTAACAGTAGCCTGGCTATTGCCAGACCAAGCTCAATTGTAGATCCCCCGTTGGTCTGGGGAGGCTGCTGTCATTTTCTTCAGCACAAGAGGCGTGATCAACGGGCGTAGTTTAAACAACTCTGTACACAAATGGGCTGCTTGCCGTCCCTTCCCTTTCGTCATTTTGTTCAACCAGGCAATAGCGCACCAGGGGGAAAAGCCAGCTTGGTGATTGGCTGCCGTAAAAGCGGATCGGAAACAGGAAGAAATATATTGCTCCTCTCCAGACCCTGCTGCAGGGTGAATTCTAATCGCCGGCAGAACGGGCTGTAGGTACCCAGTCTAGGTTGACAGACTACAGACTTCAGATTTGAGAATTAAGGCTTCAGACTTCAGACTTCAAACTTCAGACTTCAGACAACAGACAACAAACAACAGACTTCAGACTACACAATACAGACTTCAGACAACAGACTGCATACTACTGACTTCCAGACACCAGACAACAGACTAAGACTTCAGACTACAGACTAAAGATAACATACTTCAGACTTGAGACTACACAATACAGACTTCAGACAACAGACTGCATACTACTGACTTCCAGACAACAGACAACAGAAAACAGACTTCAGCCAAAAGCCAACAGACTTCAGACTCAAGACTTCAGACTCCAGTTGGAAATCCCCAGCTCACCATTTAGGGGAAACATTTCAACGGTTCCTTTAGCTTGAGCTCCTGTGCCGATCATCTTCAGTAAGGCAAAGTGACGTATTCCTGTGGACACATCATCATAGTGATCATTCATATGCAGACTTATTTTTACGTTTGTTTACTTTGACCTCAATGTAATTCCAGTATGCACACACCACATCTACAGTACACATAACCATATGAAGAACCCATGTGCGTGTGTTTGTGCTGGTTGCAGAGTGACGGCCAAAAGGAGCAGAGTGGGCGTGGTTTGGGAAGTAGTACTTCCCTCAGTGGCACATGCAGGTTTGATGAGCTATTAAGTCAGCACTATAAAGAGAGGGGAGGGGCAGCGAGTGGGAGGGTGAGAAGGTGGTGAAGGGGAGAGAGGAGAAGATGGCGGTCAAGGAGGAGTTAAGATAATGCCATTGGACTAGCCTAGCGGTTATGTGGCTCCCTTAAAGAACTCTCTCTCCATGGTGTTATTATTAAAGGTGGACAATGGACATATGTTTAAAGAAGTGTATTTTCCCTTGGTTGGTCGCATAACGACCATTGTGGTGTCTGATTGGTTATCACACCCTGACTACTATGACTCCATTGTTTATCCACACTTTTGCATACATGATTTGTGTGTGTGTGGGTGTGCATGGCCACCCGCCTACACGTCTAACACACAACCCTGTTCTCTAAACGCCCGCATGACACACATTCAGCTCCTGACAGGAAAGGAGTATAGCGGGTGATTACACCGCAGGTGTGAACAGGTGACCGACCACTGACCCATGGGACAGTCCTGGCCGCTGAACGCAGACAGCTGCTGCTGGTAGGAGTAGTCGTCCTCAGAGGGCGTGGACACCAGCAGCAGTCTCCTTTTGGACATGAACCTGAGAGAAGGGATGAACCAACCATGTTACTTAGACTCAATACAACCTTGGAGGATATCAAACAGCCTTACAGTAATAGACCTGTGAAGATATAGTAGGCCTACAGGTTAACAGTAATAGACCTGTGAAGATAGTGTAGGCCTACAGCCTTGAAGTAATAGACTTGTGAAGACAGTGTAGGCCTCCCCCTCAACTAATAGAGCTGTGAAGACAGTGTGGGCCTACAGCCTTACAGTAATACTCCTGTGAAGACAGGGTACAGACCTAAGTTATTATTGATCCTCCTTGTTGATCATCATTGGGATCATTGTTTCCTTTGCATGTTAGGGTTTCCATATCAGCCCAAATGTGTTAATATCCACGTCAGTAAATGGCATGAAATAGGCCAACATTCTCGTTGTTGTGCTAATTCCTTCAGAAATAATGATTCACATGCGGATTTGAAGATACCTGAACTTCAATCTCTCCCAAGTTCCTGCAGCTTCCCCACAGACATCACACAAAGCATCTGAACAGGTGATGATACTGAGCTACTGCCGTCAGGGAGGCGGTACCAAAGCCTAAGGGCCAAAACCCAGAGGATGACAAGCAGTTTTTTCCCCCAAGCAGTCAGACTCCTGGAAAAACACACTACCCCCCAACCATCCCAACGCACACCACAACAACAGACTGTTGTTGACACTTGACACTTGAACACACTACACTTCATACTTCATTACACCTCATTACTTTTTAGTATTATTGATGCTGCTACTTACTTATTTATTTATTTTTCACTTTGTTCCTTTTCATATGGTTTCTTATTCTTATTTATTTTATCTTTTACTGTTGCTGCTATGTGAATGTTGAGGAACCAAGCCTAAGATGATTTTTACTCTTGTGTACTGTACAATAAGATGTAATAAAAGTGATTCTGATTCTGATGATTCTGATAACCCTGCGCTGGTGTTACGTTACCGTAGTAACACGTTCTCCGCTGCAGAGCTCCGGTCCTTGGAGCAGGTGGAGGAGCCCTTCTTCTCCCGCTCCCTTTCGGGCCGGCGTGAGGGGAAACCGTCGACGTGTTTCAGCAGGTCAGCGGTGGAGGGCGGAGCCTCAAACACCCTCTGGTGGCCACACACAACATTGGAACAAGGGAAGGAGAAGACACTTTAGAGCTGCTGGAGGCCAGATTTGTAGATCATCTAAATTCAAACTCTTAAGTATGCTCTTTATATGCACAATAATATACATGTTTACATAACTGTATCTAGTATGTATCTCTGTGCTGCTATTCTGCACTTTGCACCTTTTATTATTGCACCTCAATAACATACCTCAAAAGGAACTACACTCTGGCACACTGTGCATTTTATATTCTGTATAATCTGTATAGTCTGTCTGTATGTGTTGTGTTTATTTGTTGTTGTCCTTGTTGATAATTATGTTATATGTTGTGTGGTAAAATTATGAATAGCAAATTTAGAGACTCAATTTTGATCCTCTGTGTAATTACTTGTTGCATGGTCTGATTGACCAGACCCTCCGGGCCAATTGCTCTGTCAGTTAGCATTGCTGTGCTTTAAAACCGTACTCCTTAAAACTGAGGTTTTGGAGTTTAACACGCAGCTGCGCACAAGGTTGAACGTGATTGCTGTGTTACGACTCGTACAGGATCAGCTGATTCCTAGCTGACTCGGTTTAAACTGCTTGGAAACCGGAAGTACTCTGATTTCTACCCCAGTAGATGCAGTCTTAACTTAATGGTGGATGCATTTTGTGCTATAATTACCAACAAAAATGTAAAGTGAACTTTAATATAATAAAAATATAATAAATAAAAAGGCTAATAATGTTGACATATATTATGAAATAGTCTGGGCTACTTTTTGTGGAAATCGGAGTCCTGAATCTGCCCTCACCTACGTCAATCCATTACTTGTCATTGCTAACCATTTTAGTTAAGCATTGACCTTTTTATGATTCGTCGAATGGTACGTTCATTAATTTTTTTACATACAAATAATCTGTTCTTTGTAGAGTTTTAGTTGGACACTTTAAGCAACTCCTATATTGTAGCCTGTATTGTACTGAAGGCCTATCTGGTGTAATAAGTGTAATGTATCATACCGATTAATAATAATTCATAAAACTAATTCTGTGTGTGTGTGTCGGTTATGATGGAGCCTTGTTTCATCCTGCAAACTAGTTGAGTTCTATGTCGTATAGGTTTCGCCTTTAAGGCTATCGCTATTGGGTTATCCCCAGGCGTGAGCCGTAGCACCGAATAATTTGTAATCCCCGCCCACCAACAGCGTGGGCCCCAATCACGTCCGCGGGGCGCAGATATACGCGGGCGCCGGCGGACGTTCTGCTGCCATTTGCTTCAGGACGATCCTGTAGCATACTGAAGTAAATAAATAGATAGTATGGACTCGAAGACGATCCGCATCTGCAAGACATGTAACACGGGTTACATCTTGCCGTATGGCGGCCATGAGGTGTGCGAGGGCTGCCTTGGGCATGACCATGCCGTCTTGGCGCTCTCGCCGCTCTGTGTCGGAATTGTGCGGCGCTGCCGTCGGGCGACAGACAGCGCAGAGCCGACACTGCTGCCGCCATTGCGGAATGGGCCGACGACTTCACTGTTCCGCTCGACGATGCCCTCTCTCCTTGTGAGCTCGGAGTCGGACGACTCCGACCGCGACGAGGAGGGGGCGTCTCCCCCGGCTTCCCCTCTCCAAACGGAGAGGCCCGGGGCAGCAGCATTGCCCTTCTCTGCCGCCACCTCACTTCCAGTGGTTGGAGCTTTGGTGGCAGAGCTACCGGGCATTATCGCCAGGGCAGCCGCAAACCTTGGCCTTGCGGTGCCCATGCCTCAGGACCCCTCCGACGCCCGGACCAGCTGCATGGCATCTGGGGGCTCGAGGCCGCGACACGCCCCGCCCGTCTCGACCCGATCTGGCCGATGTTTCCCACCATCAGGCCGTACTTCAATGGGGCTGCGGCGGAGCCCGGGAAGCTCGGGGCCCCGGTGAAAACATTTATCCAGGTCAAGAAGACGGAGGGTCTGACAGACCGGGGTTACAGGGCGGTACCGCCGCTGGAACCCGCTCTGTGTGCTGTCTTTGGAGTGAAGCCGGGGCTCAGCGACCGTTGCCCCACTCCCAAAAGACCAGCTGACGGCTGAGCTTACAGACAGAGCGCATCGGTGTATGATGCAGCAAGAGGCTGTTATGAATAACATCGCCCTGCTGGCACATGACATGGCGGTTGACCCTCATCGTCTGGCCGAACAGGCAGTCGACGTGGCGAAAACCACCCGGGCAGCAGCGCTCCGCTCCAGGCTCCCGTCGCCGCCATAGGACCCCGACAGCCACTGTCACGGCGCCGCCGGCACCTCCTCCTCCTGGAAGCCAGGCTTACCAGCCCCGCCCGCCTCTATCGCGGGCTACGGCGAGCGGCCAGCGAAGGCCCCGGGCAGCGGGCTCATGGGGCTATGTCCCGCCCCACAAGCGCCGGCGAGGGGAAAAGCGTGTGACAGCGAGAAACACCTCTTTACTAAAGACGGCTGTTTTCTCCCCACACACCAGTTAACGCCGGAGCCTACCGGCTCGGCCGTAACTGTTTCACACACATCTCTCGCTACATATAGGCAGGCCGTCAATAAACCTCGTATTATTGATCGAGCCAGCCCTACATTACTTTCCCCTCACCACATCATGCCTGGCATGACATGTGGCGAGACGGCCGCTAAAACGAGCTCTCTGTCTACGAAGGACACGCAGCTCGTTCACAGTGTCAGCAGTCTGCTGCCCAGTCACAGTGTTATTCCTCCTCGCGTCCCAACGCTCAGGAGAGAGGAGGCTACACTCTTGTCACAAGCTGAGCAGGCAGGGCATGCCTCTACTAATGACACACACACCCAGCCCTTTCGGGCAGAGCGCCCCGTGGGCTGCGAGGAGGACTCCTCCCCTCGCAGCGGCGGCAGGGGCGCAAGCGTGGTTCGTTTCCATGACAGACGCATCAAAACAAGAGGCTGCACAGCCGTCTTCAGAGCATTACTCAGAATGGCTGAACGCGTGCACCCTGGCCAAATGGGTGGACGGGGTGATCAGCAAGGGTCACACCCTGCAGCTCACCTCCGTTCCGCCGCGATTCAACGGGATTGTGGAAACAACGCTGTCATCCAAGGATCAACAGCTCTCACTTTTGGCGGAGCTCCAGTAGCTTCTAGCTAGCGAAAAAAGTGATTTCCACAATCCCGAAGGGATAGGAAATGCAGGGATACTATTCCCGTTTCACATGTTAACAATCAGACGAGTGTTACAGTGTGTAAAACCGGGTGACTGGTTCCAACCTGGTCTCACAGGAATCCGTGAAATGACTACGGACGAATAACTCGAAATCCGTGGACACATCACGGAAACACGCCGATTTCCGTGATGTGGCCACGGAATCGCTCCAATGCAAGTTAATGACGCTGATGTTCCGTGGCTCACACACGGATCCCCGTTTCAACGAGCGAGTCGACCACGGGGGCTTAACTCAAAACCCGGGGTGGTATCACTGAAACCCTTAAATTGTCCTTGTTGTGTCCACGGAAGTTGCTCCAATGCAAGTAAATGACAATGATATTCCGTGGCACACACACAGATTCCCGTTTCAATCTGTGTGTGTGCTCCCGTTTCAATCTGTGTGTGTGCCACATTTGACCACAGCGGGGGCTTAACTCATAATCCGTGGTGGTCTGACGGAATCACTTCAATTTTCCGTGATGTGGACACGGAATTTGCTGTGATCCCCAAACACAGGAAATTCCTGCGTTTCTCATTCCAAGGGTCACACTACCAGTACAACCGTCTCCCGTTCGGCTATTCTCTAGCCCCACGAACGTTTTCCAAATGCGTGGAGACGGCTCTCCGGCCGCTGCACGCAACAGGAATGAGAGTACTGTTCTACTTGGACGATCCGCTTTTGATGGCTCGCTCCAAGGAGGAAGCAGCTATTCAAACGAAAATTTAGGCTTTGCCGTAAATTGGAAGAAAAGCTCCCCCCTCCCCTCACCGAGTGTGATGTATTTGCGGGTAGAGCTGGATTCAGCTGTAATGAGAGCACGGCTCTCACAGCAGAGGATGGAGACGCTGTGGTCTCTCCTCCGCCGCTGTTCCCCGGGCAGCGTTGTGTCAGGCCCCCCCTTGCATGAGGCTGCTGGGCATGATGTCGGCCGCCCGCACGGTGGTGCCGCTGGGGCTGCTTCACACGAGGCGGCTGCAGAGATGGTTTTTTCTCGCCTGCGCATCGACCCGGTGCGCCAACGGAGGCGCAAAGTGACCATTCCCCAATCAGTGGGCCCCGATTTGACCCACTGGGGCGATCGCCGAACTCTCGCGAGACGGGTGCCGTTGGGCAGAGCAACGTCACACATCTCAGTGTTCACGGATGCTTCTCTGTCGGGCTGGGGAGGAACATGCGAGTTTCACGTAGTGGGCGGCGTTTGGCCGCCCCCCGTGACCATGCATTTAAACGCATTGGAGCTCCTCACTGTGTTGAAAGTGATCCAACACTTTGCCCCAATGTTGACGAATCAACACGTAATGATTCGCACGGACAACAAGGCGACAGCAGCATACATAAATCGCCACGGGGGCGTGCGCTCGGCACAGCTGCTGAGCATAGCGAGACAGCTGTTATGCTGGGCGCACACGCACTTGCTCTCCATCAGAGCAGCGTACATCCCCTGGTGTCCTGAACAGAGGGGCCGACATAATGTCGAGGGTGGGTCCCAGACCAGGAGACTGGACTCTTCACCACGATCTAATCAATCAGATATGGAGCGAGTTTGGGAAGGCGGAGGTCGACCTATTCGCCACGCGGGACAACACAAGGTGCGAGCTGTGGTTCTCCCTCAGCGCGAAGGACAATCCCCCACTCGGGGTGGATGCGTTCGCTCACAGACCGTGGCCGAACGCACTCCCGTACGCTTTCCCACCCGTCCCTCTGATTCCCCAAGTCTTGGGCCGAGTACAAGAGGAGCGGCTGTATATGATTCTCATAGCACCGCAACGCACGAGTGCACCGTGGTTTCCCTGCCTCCAGCGTCTGTTCTCGGGGCCGCCGAAGGCACTCCCTTGGCGGCGAGACGCTCTCTCACAGGCAGGGGGAGCAATCATAGATAACCCAGAGATCGGCCAGCGCTTGTGGGCCTGGCCGCTGAACGCGATAGCCTTAAAAGGCGAAGCCTATACAACATAGAACGATAGTTACGTATTGTAACTCTAGATTCTATGATTATAGGCGCAGCCTTTTAGGTGTCGGCCTCATTGTCCTTTAAATAGCTGAAGAAAAGCTGTTTATTGGGAGCAGAACGTCCCCCGGCGCCCGCGTAAATCTGCGCCCCGCGGGCGTGATTGGGGCCCACGCTGTTGGTGGGCGGGGATTACAATTTTTTCACGCCAAGGGATAACCCAATAGCGATAGCCTTAAAAGGCTGCGACTATACTCATAGAATCTAGACTTACAATACGTAACTATCGTCTCCTCTAAAACCACGTAAGTTTCGAGATTAGACTAACACGCACAAAATACGCCCTCTAGTGTCTGATGTGAATTTCTCTGAAAAAAAACAGCAATTGAGATCAAGGTAAATCGCAGCTGCATGTTAAACCACAAGTACATATGACACAGCAATGGAGCTTAAGACGTCCCAGTTTAAAACCGTGTTGAACTCTAATAAGTGGCTAAGCTAGCGACAGAGCAATTGCCCCTCCAGGATTTCGCGATGTTGCGATTTGCAACTTCAATGCAACATCAACCAATCACCGCAAATTGAGTGCGGTGTCGCAATTTTAACCAACCACCGCTACTTTCCCACAAATTTGACCAATCAGTGGCGTCTTCTTGAACTGACGTCAACAAACAACCTTCCGCCTTACTTCCGTGTTTACTATTTCAAGCGATTCAAGCATTCATGCAGCATGTGAGCATCCAACGTTTCACACTTTCCGACCAAAATAACTGCGAAAGATCACGAAAAAGGGTTGGCTTAGCTCAGGAGGTAGAGCAGTTGTAACCGGAAGGTTGCTAGTTCAATTCCAAGCTGATGTTGACAATGACTCTGCTGTCAATATGTGTATTAAACGATGTAAGTCGCTTTGGATAAAAGCGTCTGCTAAATGCCCTAATTGTAAAAGCAGTATTCTAAATGAAAGCGGGGGAAAATTAATTTGCACTGCATGCAATGTTGTGGTGGAACATAAGCGGAAATCTTCCATTGATAAGCATATTGCCATCGCGAAACATAACTACAGAACTGCAGGCAGGACGTCAGACGACGAGGCAGATCACTGACACAGGCTGTTGCATCCAAGTCAATTGCCAGCGCGGAAAGAATCAAGAATCTATATAGGAAAATTTCTCAGTGTTTTTGTTCTTTTAATTAATGTTTTTTCACTAATAACTTAATATTTAACAAATTACTCGACATCAGAAAAATCTAAACTTTTCTCGCAACTCTAATTTCCTCTCGCACTGTAATCGGAACAAAAACATTGAAAACACCGCAACTTTCATCACAACTTTTTGGAAAAGCTCACGCAGCATCTGGCATTTATGCCGCAGCAATCTCAAAAAAGGCCCGCGAAATCCTTGAGGGACTGATTGACACTAAAGTTCGCTTTGACTTTGACTAGAGCGAGGACAGAAGAGAGTAGAAGAGAGAACGGGTTTGAAACCAAGCAACCAAATGAACGTCCCCTTCGCTCTCTGGTCCCGCCCTCCTTACGTCCCTCACCCATTGCGTACACAAACCTGTGATTGACGTGTAAAATAGATTCTTTGAACCAACCAGGGGAGAGATATATTCTCACAGCGCATTTAGCTCACTAACAGATCGCACGTTCATTCAGCATATTGTCAACGCGGAGGCTTATTTTGGTGTAGAAGAGAACGTGCTTGTTTAGTGACGCTAGCGTTGAGGATAAAATAACCGTATTCTATGGGACAGTCCTGAGGAGACGAGTGCTCACAGCGCGTTTGAGGTCGTAGTCGGTGACGGTCATGGAGAAGAGGTCAGCGGAGGACAGGCCCAGCTCCGCCCGCAGCAGAGACGCCATCCCCGGGTCGGGGAACTCGTCTGCCAGTCCGCTGAACGGGGCCTCCGAGTCTGGAACACATGGGAATGAATAAGAGGCGCACAATGGATTCATGCACTGCCTTTATATAGCGCTTTTCTAACCTGTGTGGCCACCTAAAGTGTTTATAATAACACTGAGTGGGCTTTCGGTTGAACAATCTGTCGATAATTTGAAGTCAAACATATTTCAACCTCAGGAACAGTCTGGGGGAGGTCTTGCTTGAACCAGCAGCACTCCAAACATGCCATACAACCTGCTCTACCTCATGAGCTCCTGCCAATCAAGTATTTTCAAATATTTGTTACTTTTTTTTTTTGATTAGGCAAATATAATGGGATTGGTCAGAGTTTGGATCCACGCATGCACATACACGCACACACACGCACACACACAAACACACAAATTTACGCATGGACAAACACGCACACAAACACACACATACGCACGCACTCACATGCACACATACAAACAAACGCAGGCACGCAGGCATGCAGGCACAGATGCAGACACACGCACACACACGCGCACACATACACACACACACACACACACACACACCCAGCTGGAAGTGCTGCAGAGTGAGGGTCTTGTCGCGGCCTTGGCCCAGCAGGGTTGCCACGGTGATCTTCCTGAGGGCGAAGTCACAGTGCTGCTTGTTGTTCTCTTCCTGTAGCTGGACGTACAGCGGTGCGTCCTTATTGGGCGTTGAGATCACCTGACAAACACACATACAAACACACATACAAACACACATACAAACACACACACACACACACACACACACACACACACACTGCAGGGTTGAATCAGGGATGGTGGTGTGCATTAACAATTGACCAACTTGTGCTGAGATGTAGATATATAATATATGTATGATTTTTGTGATTGGTTGGTTGGTTGGTTGTACTTTTGCCTTCTGTCGTGTTTTCATTTAGACACAAAATAAGATAGTATGCGAGTGGGTAGTTAATACACACTGGATGAAATGGATGGGTGAACCTAGTCAGGAATGATTTAAGAGGTCCCGTCTAGAAGTCTTGGACTAATGCTTCATTAAACTCACCATCAGTCGTCTTTTTCCTCGTAAAACCTCCAGGAATTCCCTGAGGGCTGCTTGATCTTTCTCGCTCATCCCGCCGTCAGACTTCCTCCCTCTTCCCTTCCCCTTCTTCCCTTTCTTCCCTTTCTTGCCCTTTTTCTTCGAGTTGTTTTTACTTTTTCCCGCGTTTGTTTTCTTCTGCTCTGCAGTTTTATCATCTGTTTTTCTTTCTCTCTGTTTCCCGCCCCCCTCATAACTGTAACGGATAGAGTGGAGAAAATGCCCTTTGTTAGATACTAGTCAGCAGACACAATGATCCAGAATCACAAATACATTGTTTAAAAACAGAACTTTTTCTGTTCAGTCAAACACTGTCCTATCTTTCACATTGTCCTCTTCCCTTTATGGTTGGGACCACAACAAACCATCCCCACTGGCTTTGATAACAAAGAAAGATATTAGAATACAGGTGTCAACCTAGCACTACTTCTGCAAAACTAAAACTATTGCCTAGAAAGAATCGTGGTTAATGTCAGCCCGCAAAATAACTTCCCCCTGCGCTGGATCTCCCTAAAGTACACAAAACAAAACATGAAGAGAAAGCACCTGTTGGCGTTCGATTCCTCTTTTGCCTTGACCGCTCCGTCTGGTCTGCTCAGCTCTACTTTCTCTTTACCTCGCCTGAGGGCGGTGACAACGCCAACAGCACCGCCGCCACCACCATCGACGACGCCACCACCTCCACCGGCGCTGCCCTCCTTTCTCCCAGGGGGCGGAGTCCTGCGGATCACAAATCTCGACCGACCCATCAGGATGTCCTGGATCTTGCTCTTTAAAGCCGCCTTTCTATCCAGCGGCGGTTTCCGCAGTCGTGCCGCTGCCGCCGCCGCGTTCACGGTTGTGATGTTCCCACCTCGTAGCGCCCCCAGGGCCGTCTTCCTCTTCATCGTTCTCCTCTTCTTAACCAGGACTCTCTTCTTCATTACCCGGCACCTGATGGAAACACCGGCGGTCAGCTGTGGTGAAGAGCAGTATATAGGGTCCCCTGCTGTATGGGGTAGCAAGACTTGCAGACTTGTAAACTAAAGATATCTGATTGGTTCCTGATACACGAAAATAAGGTTTGAAGGCCCCATAAAGGTCCCACATATACATTCAAAAAGTGCTGCTAAGAAATTCCGTGGGTCACTGAGACGTTGTTACTATGGACAGCCGTTGATACACAATACTGATTCTGCAGACACGTTACCGTGGGAATCTGTGGGATGAAATAGTAAAATAATCCAGCTGTAATCACACGTCGTGATCACACCAGTGGACCGATCTGTCTCCAGGGCGTTCCCAGGTACCTCAGAGGGGAGCCCTTCCGGGTCATCTTCTCCAGCCTCCTGACCGGGAGCTGGTCGATGAGCTCCAGGACCGCGTCCACCCGCACCGGGTACGGGAAGCGCTCGCCCACCCGCAGGTTCTTCTTCAGAACCAACATGGAGAACTCCCGCTCCTGAGGGTTCCATGGGCGGCAGAATCCACCGCAAAAAAATTAAAACACAAACAAACATGTGCGTTGTCCGGAGTCAAGCAGACATGAGAGAACTCTCAAGTAGGATTCTGGGTTCGAGGCCCATTGTCCACAGCCTACCTGTAGGCATCCTTGACTAAAGGCTTATTTATGGTTCCATGTTGACGCAATGCAATGCCCACGCAGTCGCAGTCATGAACCTCTTTTGGTTCTGCGTGGGATTGACGTCGGGTTTACGTTGGCGGACCAATCGCAGCTCTTGCTGCTGCGTTGCCTCGACACAAGGTTACAATCTCTTGTGAGGCCCACGTCAGGCCCTTGCGGTGGTCCGCAAGGGTGGTCCGCAAGGACGTGATGGGTCCGAAAACCCCCTTGTGTTGCGTCGACGTGGAACCATAACTAAGTCTTTAGATGCATGACCCCACCCTGCTCCTTATCAGGAATTCACTACAAGCTGCTTTAGTAGAAAAGCACCTAGTTAATGGCTCATCAGCACTCAGTGCTAAGCTAAAGGTCCGAACGGATCCGTTAACTCTTGAGAGCGGCCCTCACTGAGACGTGCTCGGGAGCCCAGCTAGGGGTCACCTGGTTGCTGAGCTCCAGGTGGTGCAGTAGCTTGGAGACGGTGTCCGGGCTCAGGGTCTCCACCGTGGCATCTCCCTGGGGGGTGGTCTTCTGGATGCGGCCCTCCATCATCGCATTCTGGATGATGGTCACGATGTATGTGTCTCGCTCGGCCAGGCGGCAGTTCAGCCCCTCCTGAGAGAGAGAGAGAGAGAGAGAGAGAGAGAGAGAGAGAGAGAGAGAGAGAGAGAGAGAGAGAGAGAGAGAGAGAGACAGAGAGACAGAGAGACAGAGAGACAGACAGACAGACAGACAGACAGACAGACAGACAGACAGACAGACAGACAGAGCCACAAACACACACACATTGTAAATTCTACAATGTAAATTCCACTTAGATAAAGGGCGTAATCTGCATAAATGAACGACATATTGAATTGAAAATGTTTTTATTTCATATAAAGATGATCACATGCTCTCTCCTCAAAAACTTTACGTTGTCATCCAAATCGATTCTTGGTGAGCAATTCTTCTGTTTTACCTGCTCCATGTCTTCTAGTTGTTTCTCCATCATGCGGAGGTAGTGGTCATTATGGGATGGAGCCGTTATCACCCAGAGACGTTTTTTACCTAAGGGAGAGAGACACACTGGATTTGAGGGTGTTCCAATGCACATGATCTGACTGATACGAGCAAGCAAAGATCATTTTTAGGGTGACTATTTTTCCAGGTGTGATGCAGATGCGCCAATTATGAGAGATCTTAAAGATGGCTACAGTTCTACAGAACCACAGACACCCCACCAACAGATGCTACATGGACCAGACTCTGCTTTCATGCATAAGACATTAGAACTTCAGTAACAAGTAAACAACAACTATTCCCCTTTTGATTTTCTTTGACTTTGTGTGGCTCCACATTCAAATATACAGCATAGACAGGTGAGGCCAATTGAGCATATTCAAGATCTTTTAGACCTTTTAGGGTTTCTTCCCTACCATTACTACTCTGCCATCTCTCCACTACTACACAATGCAAGTTGATAATATTACCTGCAAAGTCTGATAAAAAGTCCTCTTCTTGAAAGTGGCTTGACTCTCCGTCTTCCTCTTCCCTGTCCAAACCCAGACCGTGTCCCAGACCCTGGAGGTCTGAATAGTCCCCCCAGTCTCTGGTGTTGGGGTCCAAGTGATCTTTGGACTGTCCGCAGCTGAGGTGCCACAGTACCAACAGAACCACGAGAGAAGAGAAGGGGTGTCTATTGATCCCAGACATCCTCAATCGATCGGATCTGCGGATTAGTCATCAAAACTGTCAGAAAAAGGACATCATCTAAGATTTGTGGATCTTCTTAAAGCCACATGCTTTTGTGTCAACAATAACAAAGCTTATGGGTTTGCGAAAGACAGCTGTGCAGCATGTGAGACAGCTTGCACCGGTGTGTGGCCTACTTACACAGTGGAACGCTGAAGAATGTCCTAGAAGTTGTGGGAAATACTTCCACTCCAATCTCTCTGAACTCCAAGCGTGAAATTACACCAACCAGAATTCCACGGCCTCCTTGAGATTTATGCATTGGCATTCCGTAGGACAACCCACCAGGTGTGCGCCAGGTCTGCGGTGAATTCCATAATTAAAACAGGCCAGTGATGTACACTGGAAATATCATTAGCTGGGATGTCAAGAATGATGTTGGAGCTGCTTGCAGGCAGAGACAAACCGAGGACTGCTGCAGAGCCCTCCTCTGTACAGAGACAGATAGCGACCCCTGGCTCACGCTATGCTGCAGCCTCTACAACAGGAACCCTGGTTCACGTTACGCCCAGCCCCGAACAGGAAACTACTGGAATTTGATTTAACTTCAAAGCATGTCGACACTTGTTCTCACTCTCTCTATCTCTCTCAATCTCTCTCTCTCTCTCTCTCTCTCTGTCTCTCTCTCTCTCTCTCTCTCTCTCTCTCTCTCTCTCTCTCTCTCTCTCTCTCAATCTCTCTCTCTCTCTGTCTCTCTCTCTCTCTCTCTCTCTCTGTCTCTCTCTCTCTCTCTCTCTCTCTCTCTCTCTCTCTCTCTCTCTCTCTCTCTCTCTCTCTCTCTCTCTCTCTCTCTCTCTCTCTCTATCTCTCTCAATCTCTCTCTCTCTGTCTCTCTCTCTCTCTCTCTCTCTCTCTCTCTCTCTCTCTCTCGCTCTCTCTCTCTCTCTCTCTTCCTCTCTCTCTCTCGCTCTTTTTTGTGTCCATCTCTCCCTCTCTCTCTTTTCTTCTCTATCTCTCTCGCTCTTCTTAAATTGTTCTCTCTGTAAATCTATGTGTGTGTGTGTGTGTGTGTGTGTGTGTGTGTGTGTGTGTGTGTGTGTGTGTGTGTGTGTGTGTGTGTGTGTGTGTGTGTGTTTGGTTGTGCTTTGTGCACAGATGTTCCTTATGGTCTCAATTATCTATAGCCACATGCAGAATAAAACACACTCACACAGACTGAACAGAATCACAGAATGTCAATAACACTAAGCCTAATGTTTGTGTGTGTGTGTGTGTGTGTGTTTCTGGGTGTGTGTTTATGCATGCATGAATGTGTTTATGTTGGACAATGTTTGCGTTCTACAGGCAAATTTTAACTGAGTCAGGGGAAAGCGGAACTGAGGAGGTCATGGTCAAGAGAAGTCCCTCTGTTCTTCCTAGAGTTTCGTCCTTGAACGTACCCTCAACGTAAAATAGTAGCCTGTAGTAAAACTGACATGAGCAGACAGTAAAGCAGAAATGTCAATAGAATGCCGTCCCGGTCTCTCAATAGGTGAGAGGTGCACTCAGCAAATTACCTCAAACCTAGAAAATCTTCAAATCCCATTGACGATTTAGCTATTCTAGCCCAGATCTCACTCAACAAATATGCATGCATTCTTTCACAGAACCAATTGTCGTGTAGTTAACTGTTTAAGTGTAACGCTTTTACACTTGAAATACTAATCAATCAAGGTTTACAAAGGTTTCTTTGACATTTATAGATGACATCATATCATTCGGTCAAATAACTCTTGGCTTGGCATGGAAGAAATAGGACTATTCACATTAAACATAATATCAACTTACTTTTACTTAATTTATATTGACGACCGTTTCGGCATTAAGTAACATTGACGTATGCATTACTGAAATACAAACAGGTTTGCATAACCCTGCGTTCACACCAAAAGATGCAAAAAGTTGCCGCGCAGCAAGATCCCATTCAAAGTGAATGTAGAGACGCGTTGCAGGTTTGCTGCCGGAGCACTTGCTGCCGAGAAAACCGGCAGCAAAATTTGATTTGTGGCGCGGCAAAATTTGATTTGCAGCGCATTTGCGGCGGGCGCGTTGACGTATTTTGCGGCGCGACAAATGCTGCTCGAGTTGAAATATTTCAACTTTTCGGCAGCAAACGCGTGATGACAGCCAATCAGCGTTCAACAGCTTTGCCACTGAGGCGTTGCCACTGAGTGACATGCCGTAACAGCCAATCAGTGTTACTCCCTTGGAGTGACCTAGAGTTCACTACCGTTACAGTTATTTAGTAACTCGAAAAAACCCACAAATCAGCATTCTGTAGTGTAGTTGTGTTTACAGTTAAACTAAACTATGAGTATGCTAAAGGGCTAGAATAACAACCCTAAACAAAACCCAGTTGGGTGCCAGGCAGCACCAGCCTTCCAGGCTCCGAATTGTCTCATGAACCCATAAACGACGGCCATTCCGACGTCCCTCCCTCTTCCACAACAGGTAAAGACATGCTCGTAATGTCGGCCATGGTTGTGAATGAATTCAGAAGCACCGCGGGCAAAACTTGCTGTGCCGCGAAACTTCCCGCGCTGCAAAACTGCGGCGCTGCGCCGCAAAACCTTTGCTGCGCCGCAAAACTTGATTTACTACACGCGCGCACACACCCAAGCACGCGCACACACCGCACGTCAATACAAAGGCAGCCATACATACACGGAAGCGCAGCCACACACGCAGACACACACACACACACAGACATACACACACGCACAGATAAGACGTTTAACGGCTCTGCGATCGGCACACGCGCAGGTAAGAACACACACGCATGTGCGCACACCGCAGCGACACTCGCCCAGGTAAGACGTTACGTTTTTAACCCTAACCCGTCGACAAACTCTCCCACGTCAGAAGTTCACTCTATAGACTATAAAAATTGCGATAAAATAAGGGAAGAGACCATTTCTCACCTCGACAAGCAAAGGCAGGTCGTTCTAGTCACATCAAAAAGGTTAAATTCAAACATAGCGCCGACCGGCATATCAACACACAAGTGACTTGATCTTAAAGAGACAGTGTCCCTGTAACACAACGAAAACATGTCAATAACACAGTATGCTATGGTGAATTATGTCTGTAGAATCTACCACAAGACTACACTTAACTCTTCTCCTTGAGCATCCCGAAATGTCTTTACACTTTGTTGCTCAAACTTAATATTTCTCTCCTCCTTGAGCCTACCGAAATGTCTTGCGATATTGATATCCCCCCTGCGGACTGTTTAGTTGTTTTATTTTTCTTATATTTTGCGTGTATGCTAGGTGTGACATAGGCTACTACTGCCTGTCTTGGCCAGGAAACTGGAAGAGATGTTTAATCTCGATGATGATTATTATTTTCAACTCACCAATAGTAGTTGCCTTGCATTTTAAAATGTCAATGCCCTTTTCAGCCCTGAATAACAGTGAAAGCTATTAAATAATTGATTTGCATGCATAGTATACTACACTTTCCTTTAACATTACCCCTGTTAATTACAACTAGAGGTCGAGCGTGTGCAATGCTCGCGCAAAAACATAAAACATTTAACTTACTATACAATTAGTTCTTTGATACAATTCATATGGGATTTGAAAAAACAATCAAAGGTCTATTCCAATTCATATTTAAAAAATACAGTCCTAGATCTTCATAAGCCAAATGATGACGGTGCAAAGTGAAATAGTTTCCATCATCCCAGCCAGCCCGTGGTCGTGTTTCATGTCTGCGTAAAGCTCACGGTCCTTTCTCCTCCTTGTAAAAAAGAGTTTGATTTGGGCTAAACAGAAACATATGTGGTCGTGCTCTATAGGCTATAAGTGAATAATAATGGCAATTATATTACTGATTACTAACAATGAAAAATGACACACATATGATACTTCATTTATAATACATTATTTATATTGTACATTATTTATATTATTTGTAAGAAATGAAAAGATAAAAAACATGAAATTTGAGGAAGTGTCTTCAGGGTAAAAGGTTTAAACACAACAAGGCAAGAAAACTACACATTCCTTTCTCAACATCTTAAAGAGAAGCAGATGACACAATAGGACTCTCTCTCTCTCTCTCTCTCTCTCTCTCTCTCTCTCTCTCTCTCTCTCTCTCCCTCTCTCTCTCTCACTCCCTCTCTCTCTCTCTCTCTCCCCCTCTCTCTTTCTCTCTTTCTCTCTCTCCCCCTCTTTTGTGTTTTTGTGTGTGTGTGTGTGTGTGTGTGTGTGTGTGTGTGTGTGTGTGTGTGTGTGTGTGTGTGTGTGTGTGTGTGTGTGTGTGTGTGTGTGTGTGTGTGTGTGTGTGTAAGAACTTGTAAGCAAAGAAAATGGATGGACATGAATAGATCAATCCAAATTTAACCCAGATTACTGAGAAGGATTGTATACCTACATAAAATAGTCCAGCCCCACATTATTGTGAATGTTCCCCATAACGAAATACACTGGAAAACCGACTCATAAGAAACAATGAATGTCTTCACAGAATAAAATAGCATTAAATATTTTTTGCATTGTATTTGTACTAAAGTGAATTAACTGAAATGTTGTAAAACTGTTATGCAGTCCATTATTTTTAAAGAAGTGCTAAGATGGCCATATTATAAAGCTGAATGAGAATAGTAATATTATCATAAATAATGATGATTTTGATCCAAGCAAGAAGTTATTGTATCGTATGGTATGTACTATGTTTAGGGTATAGTGTGGAGGGAGGCAAAGTCAAATACATATAATTGTTAATATCTGTCAGATAAAATACTCCTATCAATGACTAAACAAGGGATTTGTGTTGGTGGTAATATCTTCCTCGTGAAAATAGTATAAATAGTGTTTATAATTGAAACATTGTTATTTTTCAACTCAACATAGAGAATTTCTCCATTTCACACATGACAATTTGTATGAGTGGAGAAACAGCCCTTCTTAGTGGTCACATGTGATTACTAAAAATTGCTCATGAGGCAACAAAAAAAACGCTAAAATTAACAATATTGCAACCTGAAACTTTTCTCACTTTTCGTTTTTATGTGCATTTTTTATGTGAATCTTTAAACCATATGCCTTTATCATCCTAACATCGCCACCAATTATTTGACAGTAAACTTTTTGTGAGGTTAAAGTGTAGTTTTAAATAATTGCAGTCAAAATAATCGTCAAGATCAAACTGAAGTAAAGAATGAATTGGAAGTTGATTATGACTCTTCCTATACCTACCTAAAAAAATTGCTTCAAAGACACTGTTTTCCCTTATTCTAGTGACTTTATAAACACCAAAATGAGTTGTTCACATCATTGTGCACTTTCACATTTTAGCCAAAGAAAGGAGGATGCCTTACTGCTTTCATCTTTACTAACATTTAAGTAATAATTAGACTGGAGAAAATTCAATTTGCCGCTACCATACAGTCTTTGACCGCTGACAGCCAGCTACGGAAACATTTAAGGACGTTTTCCTTCATGTTGAGGTGATAGCTGACCATTATCGTCTCTCTTGCATGAAATGACCTACACTTGAATGATCTTGAACGCTCAAAAAATGTATAGACATTTTAAACGGATTATGCAAACTGAAAATATTAAGTTTTTCTAACTTGGCATCTAATTGCGCTTTTCCACTATGGGTACTGACACTCTTAATCCGCTTTTTGCTTCGTTATCCAGTGGAGATTTAAGTACCACTCGATGTAGCTGTTTGTCATGGCGACGCCACATGAAAGCAACGCCTCGCATTCCCCGTTCGTCAGCTACCAAAGAGAGGAACGTCTGCACCTCAATAGCTAACCACAACATGTTTTTTTCGGTTTGCCTTGCTCCAGAAGGCACATCATCATCATCAGGGGCAACCTATAGGGCACTCATTAATTTTTGTTCACGTGTAAAGGGCAGCCAATAAGGCACTTTCTCTAATTTTCACCACCATAGAGGGCACTTTAGCACACTTTTTCAACCATGGGGGCACCAGATGGGCAGAAGGGCACTAAAAGGGCACCAGACGGGCGGAAGAGCACTAGAAGGGCACTATATGGACCAGACGAGCAGAAGGGCACTATCAGGGCACTAGAAGGGCACTAGAAGGGCACTGGAAGGGCACTGGAAGGGCACTAGAAGGACCAGACGGGCAGAAGGGCACTATCAGGGTACTAGAAGGGCACCAGACGGGCAGAAGGGGACTATCAGGGCACTAGAAGAACCAGACGGGCAGAAGGGGACTATCAGGGCACTAGAAGGGCAGAAGGGCACTATCAGGGTACTAAAGGGGGCACTAAAAGGGCATCAGACGGGCAGAAGGGGACTATAAGGGCACTCACTAAGGCACGTCATTGAATTTTCCTCTCGCTTTCGACACTCTTGAAGGGCACTTTAGCGCGCTTTTTCAACCATTGAGCCACGAGGGGGGGCCCCCTGCCCCCTGCCCCCCCCCTGAGTCCGCCACTGCCGAGAGTGACGTGTTCGTTTATTGGGTGCGCTGTTTTCCATGTTTGATGTTGGTGGTAAATAAAAGCAGTCCGTAGTCGTGCAGTGTTCGGGGCACAGACTTGCATAATTGGTTGAACCTGGGCTCCCGTCTCATCCTTCCCGTGCTGCTCGCCACAGTACTTATATTTATTGATAGATCTGGTGTATTGTGCTGGGCGTAACTTATATCTATAACCCTAGGTGATGTAACACTGCAATCACTGTTACATCTGCTATAAGGGGGGAAGGATGGAGCATTAAGAACCCAACTATCAAATAGATGCCCATATAAGGCTTAGGGCCCTATTTTAACGGTCTGAGACGCAAGTGAGAAGCGCAGTGGCTATGTGGGCGGTTCTATGGCGATGTTGCTATTTTACCGGCGGATAAATTACTCTTGCGCCCCGCCCAGTGCAAATCTAAAAACGGTTGATCTGAAGTAGCCTAATTACCCGTAGGCCTAGGTGTGGTTTGGGTGTAACATGCAATAAACCGATGAGAGTGCCATCTCCCATCCCCTTTATACGGAAGAGGATTAGGGCCACACATGTAAAAAAAAAAATCTGAGAAAAAGAATTCTGACTTTAATCTCAGAATTCTGAGAATAAAGTCAGAATTCTGACATTAATCTCAGAATTCTGAGATAAAAACTCAGAATTCTGACATTAATCTCAGAATTCAGAGGAAAAAGTCAGAATTCTGACTTTTTTCTCAGAATTCTGAGATTAAAGTCAGAATTCTGACATTAATCTCAGAATTCTGAGAAAAAAAGTCAGAATTCTGACTTTTTCCTCTGAATTCTGAGATTAATGTCAGAATTCTGATCTTTCACTCTTATTAATCTCAGAATTCTGACTTTAATCTCAGAATTCTGAGAAAAAAGTCTGAATTCTGACTTTAAAGCCAGAACTACGGGTATCTGTAAGGACCAACCTCCGTGGGAGAGACACTTTGCTTTATGCAGTAGGAGGAAACCTATGGAAAGCCAAGAAGGCCACAATCCGGCCCTAGAATGGCGCGGTAAAAGTGCAAAACCACACGGATTCCGTGCGGTAAAAGTGCAAAACCGCACGGATTCCGTGCGGTTTGGCAAGAATTCCGTACGGATTCCGTACGGTTTTGAATGACTAATAGCCGCGGCTATTAGTCATTCACTCCGGCTATTAGTTATTCACTCCGGCTATTAGTTATTCACTCCGGCTATTAGGTATGCAGAACGAGCCCTCCCTCTTCTTTGCATGACCACTAAGTTTGAAGGCTGTCTAACCAATCAGTGAAGAGAAATACCAGACTAAAGTAACGCATTGTCGAGAGACTAGAGCTGCAGTGCCTCCATGTTTCGCCGTAACATAAAGCTGTGTTGTCTTTACTAGTTTCACTATAATGTAATGACCACCACTAGCTAGTGGAAAATACATTTGTGTCTAGTACAGTGATATATTTGTATATGTTAGGCTATATATTGAGATGGCAGTGTGCGAAATACCCGTCAATATTCGGGGATGCCCTCATCCCCAGATTGTTCTCGATATGCAGTAGCCAGCTAGGCCATAACATTACAATATTTCATGGATGCAAGCAAGCCAAGACAATCAATCTATATCTATAGCCTACATGACAACACACACACACACACACACGCACACACAGACACACACACGTTAAACACACTGGTAAAGCAATAGGAGCCTGCATTGGCTAAAGTTGTTGGGATGCACGTTATTTTATAACAGGGAGGGGCAAAGTTGTGCATTACAATGCAAACACGACAATAATTGGCACCGCTCTTGCGCACTCAGAAGAACATGAACTGAATAAATGCCAGGTATATAGCATATCGGAGACGGGCACACAATCAGTGCATTTGCAAATGAGAGCCTGCAGTATGACCGATCTTGTGACATTATTTAACCATCCATCTACAGCTAATACGATCAGACAGATACATCATTGATCACATATAAGCCCACAACAAGCCCAACATCACCACGGCAGGTGCGCTCTCTCTCGCACATTCACACAATCACTCCAACTTCTCCAACTCCAAGGCAAAGCTGTTTCACTAAGACCACAAACAACCACAACTAACCAGCCTACATATCCACAACAATGCACAACAATCAGTTCTATACATTGCGTCTATCTTCTGTTTGGCGCACATGGCTAATTTGCATACTTGCACAGGACTGTCGGCTCCGCTTGTCAAAAAAATTTAACGTATTTGTGAATAAATGCTTTGAATTCTGAATACTGGACTTGGTGAGCTTGGTGAGTTGGCTATGGGACGTGCACTTTTACCGCGCCATTCTAGGGCCGGATTGTGGCCTTCTTGGCTTTCCATAGGTTTCCTCCTACTGCATAAAGCAAAGTGTCTCTCCCACGGAGGTTGGTCCTTACAGATACCCGTAGTTCTGAGATTAAAGTCAGAATTCTGACTTTTTTTCTCGGAATTCTGAGATTAATGTCAGAATTCTGAGATTAATGTCAGAATTCTGACTTTATTCTCAGAATTCTGAGATTAAAGTCAGAATTCTGACTTTTTTCTCAGAATTCTGAGAATAAAGTCAGAATTTAATATTTTTTTACATGTGTGGCCCTAATCCTCTTCCGTACCTTTAAGACCCATGAGCGCATTTGAATCTGTCAGTTGATATTTTGACAGCGCGTTTGCAGTCTCCGATGAGACAGATGCATGACCACATGCATTTCAAACTTCAAATGGCTCAGTTTATGGCCAAATAATATGGCCTAATTCACACATTGAATAGCGTTTCTTCCACAACTTCAGAAATACTGAGTCCTCAAATAAATTTCGGCGAAGAAAACATAACACAAATATGATAGGCGGTAACTGTGGTTCTATTTAATGATATACGCAATACATTAACAAACATCGTTTCTTACCAGTATTGTATGCATTATCGGTGCATTATCGACTTGTGTTCCTAATATGCATGTGCCCCCGAATTTTGCGTTACGTGTTTAGTTTGCGTGTGTTTAAACAGATGGACCCACACTCGCACGCCCGCATTCATTAATTATTTTACACATTCACACATGCGCGCCCGCATTCATTCGTTATTTTTAACACTCACTCGCGGTAAAACAATGTTTTCTCACGATCAAATACTCATCAATCCTAAAAGTTATGGGCTTGTACACAATGTCTGTGTCAAGAAAATATGTGTTTGCTGTACGGTGTTTGCAGATGCATTGATTTAAAAGTACAACTAATTACCGCTGTATCAGCTGTTCTTTCCCAAATAATTTACCAAGAATGTGTGGCTAGGTAGATGAGAGAAGCAAAGTGTATGAGCGACATTATGCATACGCCCTTAAAATAGCATCTGAACAACGCGCCACTGACTTTAAAACAGGTATTTCCTGGTTTGTGGCGGAATTGTTTTCTGAAACATAGCACCAGGGAACGTACTGCCAGATCACGCCTCCCCCTTTCGCCGAACCGCCTCTTGGGGCGCAAGATCATTCCCTAATTTACCGGTGCGTGGCAGTGGAGGGAAAAGAAAGCTCTGCGCCAGTTGCAAACTAGCAACGACACATGCGTCAGTGTAGAAAGTAAATTGCGCTGGATGCAAGATAGGGCCCTTAGTGTCTGTCAAGGAAGTTATCTATGTTAAAGAACACTTGAGGGAATCTTTTCATGGTGTGTCTTATTTATAACATATGGAATACAAAGGTCACTCATCTCAGTAGTTAAAGAGATTCAATAATGGGTAACACTTTACAATAAGCTACGCAAAAACGTTGGTAGTAAGGAATGAATGAGTAACGAATGATGAACGACCAGGGCCCTAATTGGGGCACTAAGTGACAGTTATTCAGTAACTACTGAA
>NC_082385.1:12253176-12320676 GCF_031168955.1 Gadus macrocephalus
CCCTCGGGGCCTGCCCTGCACTGTCAATCGCGTCAATCAACATTGAAGGTTTTTCCAGTTGCAAGGCAGACATACTAGCGATAACGGCCACACGCTTTGACATAGTGTGCGTGCAGGAAACCCGCATCGGCCCTGCACAACACCGACCAGCCATCCCTGCAATGAAGCTGGTGGCCGAGATCTGACACAGAAAGTATGGATCAGCTGTATTCAGCAGACCAAGCCTTGCGATCGAAGAGGTCTGCACCCACACCACAGAAGTGTACAAATGGAAACCATCACAGTTGCCCTCCGAAACGTCTCTGTCACATCAGTGTACAAACCCCCCAAAAGTCTGTTCCTCCACTCTGAACTGCCAGACAGATGCAAGAGGAGATACCACATCAGCATTGGGGACTTCAATGCCCATAGCACATTGTGTGGTTATGCAGTGAACAATCAAGATGGAGAGGAAGTCGAACCCTGGCTCGAGTCGAACCACCTGACCCTGTTCCACAACGCAAAACTGCTGCCTGGCCTAAATCATCAAATTCATCGAAACATTTTATTTGTACAAGTGTGCAAGAGTGATAGGGCCATAAAAAATGAAAAATAAAAAATACAGTAAGCCTACAGGATTCAAATACGGTGTGTCAATGTGAAAAAAAAATCTAGGGTACAACGAAGTGCAAAACAATGTGCCATTTCCTCTTTATTTGATCAGTTTCAGCGTGGAGAAACTGTTCTTCCCTTTTAGAAAACATCCCTATTCTACTGTTCTTTCCTCATTTCATGATAGCTGCTAGAAAAAGAAAGAAAAAAAGATAAGAAACATAGGGTTATGCATTACATTCGTTGCATAACCATCCCTCCCTACTTAACAAGGGCAGATAGCCTACTACTCTTTACTCAAATGTATTTGAGTAAAGATAATGTTGTAAAAATAATGTTGTCTCAACGCAACAGCCAAAACATGAAAATACGTGGTTAACATCACAACATTGGTAGCCTAGCAAGGATACTGACATTTGGATACTCGCTTCTGCTTCGATGAGTTTGCTTAAATATGATTAAGTTTCTTAATATATCGAGACCAGACATTTACAAACTTGTTTGCTTATTCGCTGAGCTCTCATTCACCGAGGAGCAGCACCACGGTGTATGGGTGTGCCCCTCTAAGTTACCCGTGTGGAACATTGCGTCGCATTAGTTCCGTAAATTATTGAAATCATGATTGTTTTATTTGGTCAGACTGGGGGGTCACAGGGGGGGCCAGGGACATGTCTACAGGGGCATGGGTCCCTGTATGCCCCCGTGTAGAACCGCCATTGCCCATTGTGTTACGGGTGTAGGACTTGAGCCGCTTTAAACAGGAGAAGCTCCTTTCTACACCAGATGTATGCAGATTGTTGCCACTAATGATAATAACACTTTGTAAAGCTTAGGCATTGCACTGTCCAACTCCATGTCTTTAATGGTCCCATGGCATGCTACTTTATGGATGCTTTAATATAGCTATTAGTAGGCCCCAAACACAGTATTTGAAGACGTTTCCGAAATTCAGCCATGATGCAGAATTACAGCCACTACGAGCCACTCTCACATTGAGCTATCCCCAAATGCGCAGTTTCAGTGTCTGTAGCTTTAATGCAAATGAGGAGGAGAGAGGTGGGTCAAGGAGGAGGGTGGGGGTGTGGCCCTGAGCAGCTTGCAGCCACGGTACCATGCGCTCTATTAACAGTGGATGTATCGCAATGGCGAAGCACACACAGCCTTTAGCCGTGTTCTGTAAATGTTCTAGAACACACGAGAGTCCTGGAGCTCTATATGTAAATAATATCATATTCTACATAGATATCTATATAATCTAATATATATTATCAAGGCCAATAGCTGTGTGAGCCTCCAGACGATATTATGAATCTCGACCGAGTCGGGTTCTCCGACATCTCTGGTTCTTCCACGTCCCCATCAATCTGAAGTAGACTGAACCATGACATGGAGGAGAAAGGGATTGTTGCCCGCGATTGTTGACCGCGGTTGAATCCCGCCGGAGACAGAGCTAACCGCCTTGGCAGCGGTCAGCGCTTAGGCAACACCGCCTCCCGCAGCGTCGAGGCGGTGGTCCCTCGGCAGCGGGAAGCGGGGCTCAAGGGGGAGACATTCGCGGCCAACAATCCCTTTCTCCTCCATGTCGTGGTTCGTGTACTTCAAGGAGTCAAAGCCAGTTCCTTTCTCCCAATTAATTCTCAACCATGGCTGAGATAACCCCCATTACGAGTTTCGTTGTGGAAATACCAGAGACGAGAGGCTAACCGTGTTATCAAAGGCGAGCAGAACACCTAGTGCTCGTTTTACACCGAACGCTTTTAGCCACTGGGGGACCATAGGCAGGCTAGGGGAACTCATATTTATGTTAGAAAACCTCATAAAGTGAGATTTTCATGCCATGGGACCTTTAACAGAGACAGGCAGACAGACAGTCAGAGAGAGAGACAGGCAGACAGACAGTCAGAGACAGACAGACAGACAGACAGACAGACAGACAGACAGACAGACAGATAGACAGACCTGCACTCCTTGGCCAGCAGCCTCAGGGTTAAGGCGCCGCTGGGGGTTAGCGGGCTGCTGGAGGTTAGTGCGCCGTGAGGGGTTAAGGCGCCGCTGGGGGTTAGCGGGCTGCTGGAGGTTAGTGCGCCGCGAGGGGTTAGCGCGCCGCTGGGAGTTAGCGGGCTGCTGGGGGTTAGTGCGCCGCGAGGGGTTAGCGCGCCGCTGGGAGTTAGCGGGCTGCTGGGGGTTTGCGGGCTGCTGGGGGTTAGCACGCCGCTGGGAGTTAGCGGGCTGCTGGGGGTTTGCGGGCTGCTGGGGGTTAGCGCCCCGCCGTGGGTTAGCGGGCCGCTGGGGGTTAGCACGCCGCTGTGGGGTTTGCGGGCTGCTGGGGGTTAGCGCGGTGGTCCCGTGGTTTAGCTCGATGCCCCCCGGGACATCCGGACCCCTGGCCCAGCCACGCCAGGAAGCCTGTGGTCTGGGGAAGGAAGAGGATCTCTTTAGATTGAAGTGGATCTCTAGTGGCTTTAGATTGAAGTGGATCTCTAGATTGAAGTGGATCTCTAGATTGAAGTGGATCTCTAGTGGCTTTAGATTGAAGTGGATCTCTCTAGATTGAAGTGGATCTCTTTAGATTGAAGTGGATCTCTAGTGGCTTTAGATTGAAGTGGATCTCTAGATTGAAGTGGATCTCTAGTGGCTTTAGATTGAAGTGGATCTCTTTAGATTGAAGTGGATCTCTAGTGGCTTTAGATTGAAGTGGATCTCTAGATTGAAGTGGATCTCTAGTGGCTTTAGATTGAAGTGGATCTCTCTAGATTGAAGTGGATCTCTTTAGATTGAAGTGGATCTCTAGTGGCTTTAGATTGAAGTGGATCTCTAGATTGAAGTGGATCTCTAGTGGCTTTAGATTGAAGTGGATCTCTTTAGATTGAAGTGGATCTCTAGTGGCTTTAGATTGAAGTGGATCTCTAGATTGAAGTGGATCTCTAGTGGCTTTAGATTGAAGTGGATCTCTCTAGATTGAAGTGGATCTCTTTAGATTGAAGTGGATCTCTAGTGGCTTTAGATTGAAGTGGATCTATAGATTGAAGTGGATCTCTAGTGGCTTTAGATTGAAGTGGATCTCTCTAGATTGAAGTGGATCTCTTTAGATTGAAGTGGATCTCTAGTGGCTTTAGATTGAAGTGGATCTCTAGATTGAAGTGGATCTCTAGTGGCTTTAGATTGAAGTGGATCTCTCTAGATTGAAGTGGATCTCTTTAGATTGAAGTGGATCTCTAGTGGCTTTAGATTGAAGTGGATCTCTCGAGATTGAAGTGGATCTCTTTAGATTGAAGTGGATCTCTAGTGGCTTTAGATTTAGGTGGATCTCATTAGATATAAGTGGATCTCTACTGGCTTTAGATTGAGGTGGATCTCTAGTGGCTTTAGATCGAGGTGGATCTCTAGTGGCTTTCGATTTAAGTGGATCTCTAGTGGCTTTAGATTGAAGTGGATCTCTAGTGGCTTTAGATCGAGGTGGATGTCTTTAGATTGAAGTTGATCTCTAGTGGTCTAGTGGACACTTTTAACACATATCAACTCGCGTGCGACACGTTCCCTACTGATTCAAAACTGGAGTTGGGAGAAAGTGAAAGAAAAGTATAAATGGAGATAGATGCTGCAAGGGCATGAACCCGTGAACACAAGACGCGTAAAATGCCTCAAAATGCAGCTGGGCAAACGGACGCGTTCCGCGTGCGGCACATGACGGGATTAAGCAGACTCGGATAACGCGGTAAAAGCACCAACCTCATCAGAAGATACTCACGTCCAGTCCCAGCGGGAGGGCCAACTCCGGAGTCCTGGTCCCCAAGGTGTAGTGAGTGGCTCGGTCCGTGAGCCTCCGGGCACTGCCACCGGGGGGGCATAGCCTCTGGAGTCAGGTCTATAGCCGCTAAAGCTGAGCAGACCCATGGTGAGGACTCGGAGGTGAAGGATCACCTTCCCTTCTAATTCCCTATTCTGTCTTTTCTAGCGTGTTGCGTTGACTGCGACTGGATGCCTGGACTCTCCTCATGGTTAACCGGCCAGCACCCCATCATCAATTTAATAGGTTTTGCATGTATTTACCTGTATGTCAATTATGGCACCCATGCACTCCTGACCATCCCTGGAAGAAGGGATCCCCGACTATTTGTTGCTTCCTTGCTGGGTGTTTTTTCTTGGGTAAAGGGGGGTGTCATAAATAGTTGGCCTGTTAAGCCCTTTGAGACTGTAATGGTGATTAAGGGCGACAATAAAATTGAATTTAAATTGAATTGAATGAGGAGGAATCCAGAGGCTGGAGGCTGAAGCATCTGATGCCCGCGGTCGAGTGCCTCACGCGCCATCCGGTCTCCAAAGCCAAAGTAAATGAGTCCCGAGACGAGGCGATGGACACGCAGGGGTCATGTTCCAGTACCTGCAGTGTCTCTTTCCCTCCACTCTAACCAAGGATACTTGTTTTTCATTTCCCTAGCCTGACACTCATTCCAAAAGGCTGGTCAGGGGTTATCAAGGAGATATACAGTGGGATTAAAACATTGTCTTCTGTTGAGTACTTGTTATTTGGTATACACATTAATATGGGAGGACTGGACACACGCGCACAAACACACACACACACACATACACACACACACACACTTTTCTGTTGTGTCTTTGCTAGTCTCCGTAGCTCTGGCGTCTGCTGCTACAGGGTTAACCGAAGCGGCAGCAGTAGATTTTGGGCCAGGCTTATAACAAACTAAAACACTGAAATAGTCTAGTTTATGTTGTGTTTTTTTTAATCGTTGTAACCAGTTGTTTTAACTGTTAACTTTCAATCTGCGTGGGTGGCCAATCACAGCGCAAGAGGGAGGGGCTTGGCCCGCCAACTAACATGCAGAGATGCAGGGGCAGCTTTGCGCTTCAACAGAGACAGGGCAGAGCATGAACGCGCAGGGGGAATTTTATGAATGGTGAATGTAGGAGATAACTTCTCCCCTACTGAAAGTATTTTATTGCAGTTATACCCAACCGGTATTTGCGAAAAAATAAACACTGAAGTAAAAGTTCTGTCACAAAACGATTGATATGTACCCGGGCACATTTTTAGGTGGGTATACGGAAAACCTTGAGCGTTAGTGGGTATACGGCGTATACCTGCGTGTCACGTAGACTAAACCACTAGTTTTGCCCATACTACAATTAGCCCTCACTACCTCCAGGGGAATGGTGCAGCAGAACAGGCTGTTCAGACTTCCACATGTCCACTTCCACCACTTCATCAGGGCCAGGACGTCAGAGCCAAGATTGATGGGGAGAAGGGGTCGAAGTGGTTGGCCGGTTCATAGAACCCCGGTCGTACCTGGAGAAGATGGACAGCGGCGCTGTGCTGCGTCGCAACCGGAGACACCAGCAGCCGGCCATGCCAGAGGCTGCAGATTGGTCTGACCAATGGGAGCTGCGGACTGAGAGAGAGACCCACACCACTGCCAAGGGGGCCTTCTCCTGCGGCCAGTCCTGCCCTCAGCGACAAACCACCAGACCCGAGCCGTGGGGCATGCATGCATCCCCGCATACACCGCCGCATAGTGGGGTACAGGTGACTTCCAGAGGTCAGACTTCCTTACAGGCATAGGGACACCTAGCTCTTAGGCCGGCTTTAATACACTTCTTTTGGTAAAAAAGAAAAGAGGAGGAAAGTGTGAAATGAAAACATGGATTTTTTATGTTATATGTTATTAAGTTGACAGTATTGAAATTGTTATTGTTGAGATTTTGACTGTTTTAATACTGACAAAACCTAACCCTAACCCGTCGTTATAAGTAATGCACTTTTGAGTTATGATATGGGGAGATGGAAATGGACTGTATGGCTGTTGCAGAAGTTGAAAACACAGGGACTTTTTGAACTGTTTCCGTGCATTAGGGACAGCAACTATCGAGGGCAGAATAATCCCTACGTGGCTGTGGATGGCGGGCAGGCTACGCCGAAATTATACCTGTTCTGTCTTGGGTAATTCATGGGATTTCTTAACGATCTAAAAGGGGGAGCTGAAGGGATATGTGAATGTATGGGCCACCGTAGGGCCATGCCTGTTATGTCATATTCACGTGTGAGGAAATAAACCGGCAGTTCAATGAGTGCAAAGAGCGTTTAAGGAAAGTTGATGAATCGTTTGTAGAGCACATTGCGCTTTAATTCACAGGATGACTGCAGTTTGAGCGGGAAAACAGCCGAGTTAAAGACCGGGTCGGACCGGGTCCATGTGGTCCACACCGTGTCCTCGTCCAGACCGTCCTGGTCCGTCGGACCGGGTCCACCGAGCCCCCGCCTCGTCATTCCGGGAGCTGGTCGACGGAGAGCGGCGTCACGGAGCTGCTCAGCAGCGCCGTGGTCCCGGGCTTGAACCTGTATCGACCCCCCCTGGAAACACAAGGAACCTTATGTTACCACACACTTACACGGCCATCAACTATGAATTCTGTCAATCCTTTAAATAAATGTAATCTAATAAATATTATATAATATAGACTAATTAATCCAACACTTTGCTGTGATTAATCAAGATTAATCGTGTTTTTTTAAGCTTGTGATAGTGGATATTTAAATGTAACATTATAGAATGAATGTAGAATCAACACCAAGGGAGTATTTAATGAGCCAGTGAACCCTAAACCGTTTAAACATGGTCATTTGTCTTATATGATCACTGATGATATATGATATACTGAAGTAAGTCCCTAATTTAGAGAAAAACACCTAAACTAACCATCTCTAGCCTAACACCTAAACTAACCATCTCTAACCTAACACCTAAACTAATCCTCTCTAGCCTAACACCTAAACTAACCATCTCTAACCTAACACCTAAACTAACCATCTCTAACCTAACACCTAAACTAATCCTCTCTAGCCTAACACCTAAACTAACCATCTCTAACCTAACACCTAAACTAATCCTCTCTAGCCCAACACCTAAACTAACCATCTCTAACCTAACACCTAAACTAACCATCTCTAACCTAACACCTAAACTAACCATCACTAACCTAACACCTAAACTAACCATCTCTAACCTAACACCTAAACCAACCATCTCTAACCCAACACCTAGACTAACCATCTCTAACCTAACACCTAAACTAACCATCTCTAACCTAACACCTAAACTAACCATCTCTAACCTAACACCTAAACTAACCATCTCTAACCTAACACCTAAACTGCCAACGTCTTGGCACTTAATGTCAGCACAATTGTATGTTGTATTTAGTTATAGTACTTAGCATCGTGTAGCATCTTATCCTAGCTATCTTTGTTGTATACAGGGAATGGGTTAACTTAGTGATTGTTAGTGCTTGGCACTAGGTTCTATGAACATCCTTACTGTACCGACAGAGATATATTGTTGTTTCTCTTCTGACAAATGTACGTAAGTCGCTTTGGGTAAAAGCGTCTGCTAAACGCCCTGAATGTAAATGTAAATATGAACTAACCCTCTCTAACCTAACACGCAAACTAACCATCTCTAACCTAACATCTAAAGTAACCCTCACTAACCTAACACTTAAACTAACCCTCTTTTGCCTAACAACTAAACTAACCATCACTAACCCAACTATATAACTGACTAACTATAGAATGACCAGTAGCAGCTCACTTGGCGACCGGTATGGCCGGCTGGTCGTAACCACGGAGATAGTCCACGGTTGCCTTGGTGATGACACAGAGGTCCACGTTGCTGCCAGAGCCCAGGTCCCCGAGGATCCCCGCGGTAACCGCATCCTTCACCAGCAGCTTAGCCTCCTCCAGCTGGGAGGAGGAGGGGGGGGAGGAGGAGAGGGGGAGGGGGGAGAAGAGGAGGAGGGGAGAGAGAGGGGAGGTCCAGGAGGAGGAGAGGGGTAGGAGGGGGAGGGAGAGGGGGGGAGGAGTCAGGGAGTGGATACATTTGGACAGTACAGAGACAGGTCATTAAGGCGCAGGTAGGGGTTAGACAGTACAGAGACAGGTCATTAAGGAGCAGGTAGGGGTTAGACAGTACAGAGACTGGTCATTAAGGCGCAGGTAGGGGTTAGACAGTACAGAGACAGGTCATTAAGAAGCAGGTAGGGGTTAGACAGAACAGAGACTGGTCATTAAGGCGCAGGTAGGGGTTAGACAGTACAGAGACAGGTCATTAAGGAGCAGGTAGGGGTTAGACAGTACAGAGACAGGTCATTAGACGCAGGTAGGGGTTAGATAGTACAGAGACAGGTCATTAAGGAGCAGGTAGGGGTTTGACAGTACAGAGACAGGTCATTAAGGAGCAGGTAGGGGTTAGACAGTACAGAGACAGGTCATTAGACGCAGGTAGGGGTTAGACAGTACAGAGACAGGTCATTAGACGCAGGTAGGGGTTAGATAGTACAGAGACAGGTCATTAAGGAGCAGGTAGGGGTTAGACAGTACAGAGACAGGTCATTAAGAAGCAGGTAGGGGTTAGAAAGTACAGAGACAGGTCTTTAAGAAGCAAGTAGGGGGTTATACAGTAGAGACAGGTCATTAAGGAGCAGGTAGGGGTTAGACAGTACAGAGACAGGTCTTTAAGGAGTAGGTAGGGGTTAGACAGTTAAAGAGACCCTCTTATACCACTTTTCTGTTCTTAATTTCTTATTAATGACTCCTATAGCGCAACCTGACACGATCACAGCACAAAAAACGATGTAGATTTTCGGGAAACTCTTCCTCTCATCTGGGCGCTTTCAGCATTCTCTGTCAACGCTCGGTTTCGTCCTTCTCCGCCCCCTCGCCCCCCTCCTGCCAACCCCACTCCGTTTTGATTGGTTACCTTCACCGTTAGCGCGCGAGCGGGCAGATTTGACCAGGCATATGGGGGCGTGGCAGGAGTGCCTCTACGTAGATGATTTCCCGGAAATGTGAACAAGTGAATCACAAACGTTGTTCCAAGTGTTTAGCGCTCTACACAGCCACCCCACACTGTCAGCAGGGAATACGTCGAAATGCATGTACGTCATTATTTGACACTTTAGTATGGTTAAACATGACTATCAATCATTATAACAACGTTTATCGGTCATAAAAGTCGAAAAAGCATAATAGGTCCCCTTTAAGGAGCAGGTAGGGGTTAGACAGTACAGACACAGGTCATTAAGGCGCAGGAAGGGGTTAGACAGTATAGAGACAGGTCATTAAGGCGCAGGTAGGGGTTAGACAGTACCTCCATGTTGGCTTTAAATCGGTCTTCAAACACGGAAACGGCGGCAGCAGCACCAGAACCTGTTCACACATGAAGAACTAAGAGTGTGTCTGTGTGTGTGTGCATGTATATAATATGTGTGTCTGTGGTGATGTGTTTGTGCGTATATGTCTGTCTGTCTGTCTGTCTGTCTGTCTGTCTGTGTGTGCGTGCGTGTCTGTTCTTGTGCGTGCGTGTGGTACCCATGCTGAGGAAGGGCAGCCGGTCGTAGGAGCCGTGGGGATAGAGGCTGTAGAGGTGGACCCCGTCCACATCCACCCCGCCCACAATCAGAGAGGTGCCCAGGTGACCCTGGTACCTGCACACACACACACACACACACACACACACACACACACACACACACACACACACACACACACACACACACACACACACACACACACACACACACACACACACATTATAGACAGACACGCACACATATTATATAAACACACACACACACTCACTCAGTGTGTGTGTGTGCCAAGGTGACCCTGGTACCTGCACACACACACACACACACACGCACACACACACCTGAAGAGCATCTGTCGGAGCTGCCTGGTCACCATGGCGACCAGCGGGGGGCGGCCGGTGTTGAGCGAGTGCAGTTCGGCGTTGGATGACATCATCATGGTGGTGACCTCAGCGTCGGCGGCCACGCCCGCCCCGCAGCAGCTGAGCCAATCACAGCAGAGCACCAGGTGAAGAGAGGCACCTGATTGGTCGCCAAGCCTCAACATCATATTTAGCCTCCCTGCACCATGACCTGGACCCGGCTCTAGACCTGGACCCTGCTCTAGACCTGGACCCTGCTCTAGACCTGAACCCGGCTCTAGACCTGGACCCTGCTCTAGACCACGACCCTGCTCTAGACCTGGACCCTGCTCTAGACCTGGACCCTGCTCTAGACCTGGACCCTGCTCTAGACCTGGACCCGGCTCTAGACCTGGACCCTGCTCTAGACCTGGACCCTTCTCTAGACCTGGACCCGGCTCTAGACCTGGACCCTTCTCTAGACCACGACCCTGCTCTAGACCTGGACCCTGCTCTAGACCTGGACCCGGCTCTAGACCTGGACCCTGCTCTAGACTTGGACCCTGCTCTAGACCTGGACCCGGCTCTAGACCTGGACCCTGCTCTAGACCTGGACCCTGCTCTAGACCTGGACCCGGCTCTAGACCTGGACCCGGCTCTAGAACTGGACCCTGCTCTAGACCTGGAGAAAGAGAGAGAGAGAGAGAGAGAGAGAGAGAGAGAGAGAGAGAGAGAGAGAGCGAGAGAGAGAGAGAGAGAGAGAGACTCACTATATGCGTGGTGCGATGTAGTGAATCTTGGCACAGTTTTTATCCGCCACCACCATGTCGTCCGTCGCCCTGGTGTCTGCTCCCAGAACCACACCGTCCTGCACACACACACGTACACACACACACACCCAACTGATTAATGTGTTTTTCATTTTTTTGGTATTATACAGGTTATACTATGGATATATGTGTCTATGTTTGTTTGTTTGTTTGTATGTACGTGTGTGTTGGGGGGTCCTGACCTTGAAAACCACCCCAGCGATGGTGGTTCCCGTCTTTCTTGCGGTCGGAGCCCTGAAGCCACGCGGCAACAGACTAGCCTCCAGATCTACATTCCTACACACACACACACACATATTAACACACGCACTCACACACAGACAGAATCACACACACACACACACACACACACACAGACATTTAAACACACTCACACACACACACACACACACACACACACACACACACACACACACACACACACACACACACACACATTAACACATACACACACGCAAACACACACGCATGAATGTGACTTTTGCAGGAAAGTCAACACAAAAGCCTTGTTCACACTACATGCGTCCGTCGCCGGATGACCGAGGGCGTCTCTGACGTAAAGGGGACTGTGTGGGTCTCTGTAGACGCATGCTGCAGCCAATCAAATCGCTTCCCGCTACAAAGACGATGTGTGAATATAAATACAAAAGATGACACAAACTGGTGACTAAAAACAATCCAATCATTCCATATTTCTTTAAAAGACATATAACGGCCGGATTTGTCCTGCTTCTTCCTGCTTGTTATTGCAAAAAGGATCCAGGAAACGCGTGGAGTGTATTCGCATAACCGCCATCTGATTGGCCTACGGATCCGGCGCTGCCTGAAAAGTTCATTTCTCAACTTTTTGACGCAGGCCACGGAGCCAAATGGACGGACGGACCCACATTGCATTTCGCGAGCGCCCCAGTCATTGCGATCCGTCGACGGACGGAGGTAGTCTGAACAAGCACGTGACGTGTGTCGGTCCCACTGACCGTGCTTGAAGTCCTAACCCAACCCTTACCTGCGAGTGTTCTCGAAGCAGAAGCCCCCCCCGCTGTGCGCGGGACGCACCGCCGCGCTGCTCAGCATCGTGTCAGCCTTCGACGGATGACCTCAACCGGGACCAGGAGAGGAACGGGTCTGATCGAGAACCAGGAGCGGAGCGGGTCTAACCGAGAACCAGGAGCGGAGTGGGGCTTCTGAGCGGGTTTACTGCGTCACTTGGTTACTTTCTCTTTCAGTTTTAACGGTTCATTCAACAGCTCCCCCCGCCCCGCAGCGCTACGGACACACCCACACCTCAAACACATCACCAGAGATACTGAGTCATATTTCATGTGCTTTAATAACGATAATTGACTTGTTTTTTTAATTCTTTACAAAGTTTGGATCAGTTTTTAATAATGTCCTGTACTTTCGGTTGTGACGACGCCATTTACTTGTGAAGGCGTTGTTTTCCTACTATCACATTCATAATTCACATAAAGGCGTCTGCGGTCAGCGACCCGCGGTTCACCTGGCAGCACCACGACGCTTTCACAACATTAGACCAGAACACATGGAGTCACCCTATATGGTGTAGGCCTACTCTATCTTTACATTTATAGAATTTTATACTGTGTATATATTTTATATTTTTATTGTGTGTGTGTGTGTGTGTGTGTGTGTGTGTGTGTGTGTGTGTGTTTTTGTGCGTGCGTGTGTGTGTGTGTGTGTGTGTGTGTGTGTGTGTGTGTGTGTGTGTGTGTGTGTGTGTGTGTGTGTGTGTGTTTAATCTGTTGAACACCGAGGTCTACCAAGCCTCTGGAGGCTCTTTTGTGCCCGTTCGGTTGCTTCACTTATTTCCACTTCAACTGTCGTCAACCTGGTAACTAATGACGCAACCGCCTTTCTGAATTCCCATTGGTCGAGCGGTTCCCCCTCCTCCCTCCCCTCGAGTCCCAGCACGCAGGTTCAGACCTTCAGGAGACCAGACGACCATCCTCCACACTCAGCATGGGGGCGGTACGACTGCTGCTGCTGCTGGGGTTCCTCTCCGGGGGTTCTGCAGGTAGGACCCTTCAGAGCGTCTGGGTCCGAACTATATATAGAACCGGTGTTACACCGAATTCTGCGACCCACCGAAAAGAATGACCCCAGGGCGCTGTTGCACATTTTCTGCAACATGCACGCTGCACGAGTTTGAAGTAGACAGGCATGAAGTTGAAAAAACGGTGTGCATTATAACAAAAACATAAATAAAACATAAGATCTACCCCCACCCCCTCATCTTGTTATTTGCAATGTGCTTAATAAATAGAGACCAGACCCATACAATGGATAGGGCGTTTGGTACGGTCCTTCACCGTTGCTTCTTTCCCCATAAAAAGCTAGTCAGTGTTTAATTAGTTGATACCTTTGAGCATTTCCTATTATATGCTACTGTGTAAAATGCTGTTTAGAATTAACGTTTGTATCAAGAAAAGAAAGACCCGCCCCCTGGGGTCACACTTTTCGGTGGGTTACCGAATTCGGTGTAAAGGTGCGAACACACCAAGCGCGTACCTCGCGTACCATGTACGTGCGTAACGCAGCGAAAATGTTGCTTGACCATTTTGTGTCAAAAATGGTCAGATACGCTCGTACGCATACGCGCGTAGATGAGACCGCCCAAAACTCCCCCCCCCCCCCAGCCTGTGGCTGCGCTGGATTAAGGAGTCCGAGGAAGGAAACCCAAACGCCGCCGTGTTTGGATGGATGATAGAGCTTGGATCGGGTTAGACTAAATAATCTCGGATATAAATAACAATAATCGGGTTAAATAACTTCACATGGTGTGTCTGGTGTGTTTCCAGCATTCGTAGTGTTGATCAGCAGAGAAATAGTCCGCCAAGACGTTGAGGTTGCTTAGCAATCAGAGACTCTGTCCATGCAAGTGAACGGAGCGTTCACTCTTCGTCATAACTATCAAACCAAACATCCTTCACATTCACCGAGCGAACATTATGAGAGTAAAATGCACATTTCTCGCTAGAAATGTTTCCATAAACGCATTTAATGGCGTAACTATGTTACTATTTCCACTCAGAATAAAGAAAGTTGCCGGCCGTGGCTGCCATGGACATGGCTGCTCTGGAGTCCGAGGTAGGAAACCCAAACGCCGCCGTGTTTGGGTGATAGAGTTTAGATCGGGTTAGATTAAATTATCTCGGATATAAATAACAATAATCGGGTTAAATAACTTCACATGGTGTGTCTGGTGTGTTTCCAGCATTCGTAGTGTTGATCAGCAGATATATAGTCCGCCAAGACGTTGAGGTTGCTTAGTAACCAGAGACTCTGTCCATGCAAGTGAACGGAGCGTTCCCTCTTCGTCATAACTATCAAACCAAACATCCTTCACATTCACCGAGCGAACATTATGAAAGTAAAATGCACATTTCTCGCTAAAAATGTTTCCATAAAAGCATTTAATGGCGTAACTATGTTACTATTTCCACACAGAATAAAGAAAGATGTCGGCCGTATGCTTCTGTCCAAGCTCACTACTCTCTGCCAGTGACGTCGGGTCAAGCTCAACGCTGATTGGCTATTGCGGCGCGTATGAGCGTAAAAAGTTCAATTTTTTGAACTCATCGCGTACATGTACGCGCGTATATGTACGCGCGTATATGTGCGCGCGTATATATACGCGCGTATATGTACGCGCCTCATACGCCCCTACAGCGAGTAAAATGTTGCTTGGTACGCATGATACGCGTGTACGCACCTCATACGCGCGTAAACCAATGCTTCCCTATGGAAAAATTGCCGATTTTATACGCGTGGTACGCAGGTAACGCGTTTGGTGTGGCCGTACCTTAACACTGGCAACTTTGACGCTGGAGGGTAATGACGTTCAGCAGTGTTGCCAGATTGGGCGGTTTTTCCCGCCAGATTTGGCTACTTCTGGAGGAAGTTACCGCAGTGTTGCCAGATTGGGTATTTTTTTCCAACTCTATTGAGCTACTTTTAATCACGCACCAGCTCGCTATTCTCTTAAAGACACACACACACACACACACACACACACACACACACACACACACACACACACACACACACACACACACACACACACACACACACACACACACACACACACACACACACACACACTTCATATACCCCTGTGGCTTCCTGGGGGCTGAGAAAGTTGGAACCTAGAATCGCCCCTGATATTGATTGATGTCCGATTTCCACGATCGTTTGAGAATGAGGGAGTAGATGAGTCTGCAGCTGAGAACCGTCATTCCACGTTTCGATTCACCGCTATACCGGAAACTCGACTGAATGAACGAACGATTCTGAACGACTCTTCTTGGCGAACTGACCGACGCGAACTGAATCAAGGAAAATAATCATTGAATCCATCACTAGCGGCCATAGTCATCGGCGATGCCGGTGTCGGAGCCCCGCTAACCAGCGGTGACTTGCAATGTGTGTGACGTGCGTGTGCGTGTGCGTGTGTGATGGAATCCCAAGGCCCGCCGAGGAGGCCAAAGAGAAAAGCCCCCATGCTGTTAGGCGTGTATGTGTTTCGGCAGACCGGATCACGTTTTCTTTTGGTAGCATGAGTTAAATCAAACTTTCATGGAACATGGTTTTATAATCACCTTGTCTATCCTTAAATTATTTGATAGTAATATATATATCGTGATGTTATGTGTCTCAGAGAGGGTCACTAATACGTTTTGCACTCTAGACACATGGCATTTACACATTTTCATTTTAAGACCCCCCCTCAGGGGGCCTACGAAACCTCTCAGCCCTCCCCCCCCCCCCCCCCCCCCCCACACACACACACACACACACACACACACACACACACACACACACACACACACACACACACACACACACACACACTTCAATCTGAATAGCTCAGCTATTCTATTTGATCTCAAATGTATTCAAACTTTATCAGTAACTCTTCACTTTATTTGTTTCCAACCATCTTACTTTTTTAAAACGGTGTGTATGTTAACAATGTTGTTTAGACTCTGTTCAAATCTTTTCACTTAATTTAAGCCGTTTCACATTTCTTTACGTCTTAAACTAGGGCTTTACTACAACATATATTCAACATCATTTTGCACTACAGCACTAACCGTATTTCCTGCAGGAAATGCATTTTCTAGTTACTATTATACTATATATACTATATTATACTATACTATTATTAAGCCTAATGTTGTTGTAGTTATTGATGTTGTTGTTTCATCGCTGTTTAGCTTGTCGTACATTCAATTTAATTGCAGAAAAATATTGAAAAGTGCCCCTTAGTGGATGATAGTGCTACTGCAATAACAATATTGAAGGAAGATACAGCTTTAATTATGTTTTTAATTATGTTTTTGACATTGACACATTTTTGACACCATTCACATATATTTTGCTTGGATGTTTGGTTTTAACACATTTACACATCTGCTTGTAATATAGAGACATCGCTCTATGAATGAACGAAAGGGATAAACAAAATAAATAACGTGGTTGACATTATTTAAAACAGATTCATTCGAGTTTAACCCACCTGATGTTCTGCAGAAAGTGACAACGCAGACATGAAAACGTGACTTTTGGATGAAATGATAGATCCAAAAATAATCCGCCTTCTGACTCCGACTCTGCTTTACCAGACCTTCCGGTTCATCAGAGTTCACTCTGCTGCTGTGTTTATGCTCACAGTGAAGCGTCTCCGCCGTCAGTGAGGTCACTCGTCGTTCTCTGTGCAGGTAATGTCTGGCGCTCAAACCAAGCACCTGCTTTGAATGTGTGTTTGTTTGCACTTGTTTCGCCCGTGGAAACACGTCGGGTTCATTCATTCTCGCTATTTTTTCTGTTAGCCTCGCTAGCCTCGGTTAGCTTCTCCCCCGTTAGTTTGTGCAGCGAAAAGGAAAGTGAGTCCACAGCTGAGCCGCTCAGCCCGCCTCCTAACCCCCGACAACAGGCTGTTGGTCGGGCTTCAGGAGGCGGGCGTAGTGGCTCGAGTTGAGGACTACTTTCCTGCCCTGAGGCGGATGGCTAGGATAAGGAAAGGAATCTTCTCCAATTAAATGCGTATAGAAATGACCCATTTAGTTATTGTATACAAGTTTGAATGGCACGGTCCCAATCTAAATGGATGCAATACATTTCTTGATGTACAACTGCTAATATTTGATATAGTTTTAGTGTATGGTGACAAACGCTTTATGGGGTCGGATAACCTTCAACCATGCAACATTGTCATATAGGTCTGTTTTTCCACATGAGTTGTTCCTGTGCTGGTCCACTTTGCATTCAACTTATTGTAGCAATGTGTCAATGATTAAATCACCAACGTAAAGCTGACGCATGATAAATATCGTACGAAGTCAAAGCGTTCGACGATGATCCCTCGCAGTGTGAACCGCTCTGGTTGGAGCAGTGGGGAGCCACAGTGCACTAGTGGTATGCAAACGTAGTCTGCTCTTGGCGTCGTGGGAAAGCATGTGAAAAACACAGGTGACTTCCCCACTCTAGACAAGAGAACCTCACGGTCGTCCCGATGCTAGGGGGCCTTGCATGTTACTTTTTACAAAAACAATTCTATATCAATCAATGCTTATTTTCAGTCAAAAAATGCCACGTGGATGAACCACATAATTACACAGCTGCACAGTGCAGCTGTAAAAAAAAAAAAAAATCGGATCATTGGATTTTTTAAAAACTAGACTAGAGACTAGGTGACTGCCACAAGTTGATTATTATATACATGGCATTGTCTTCTGCTCAACTAAGTGAATTTAAGCGTCTTATAAAAACATGTGCATTCTAATTAAGGATATGTTTGTTTTGAAGGCTGCAGTCTTAGGGTACTTTTTCATAACAATCTACTCCAATAGACACTACATCGGCAAACAATGACTAAAAGGCTAAACTGCTATAACACGATTCATTGGCCTACATAGGATTTCCAGACTTCCATGTGCACCTGTCCGAGGAATACGGCGGCAAATCATCAAAGGGCTGGGCTAGTACGCCCTATTCAAATGTTCACTTGTGAGTGGAAGTAATGAATAACTGCTGAGGGTGCTGAATGCTCCTTGGCCTCACCTGCCTTCCCCCTGCCCGCCACTAGGAGGCGTGCTGTCGGTCCCCCTGAGCTCCTGCTGCCAAGTGTGTGCGTGTGTGCGTGCGAGCCGTGCACCATGACCAGCCTCCTGCGTGTTGTGGCGGCCAGCTGCTCCGCTCCCGTGTTCAGCGGGCTAGCGTGTGCCAAGATACAGAGTGCCCGTGCGGTCAAGCTACCGTGCGTGCGCTACTTCCGGACCCAGCAGGCCCTGGCGAGATGCGCTGCTCCAGGTAAGGCACACTGGGGCAGGGCTACCGGCCCTGTCGGCTGGATATCCTGAGACCCTGGGCCAGTGGGTCCCAACCTTTTTATCTTAAGGTGTACCACTCATCAAGACCTCCTCATATGCAACTGGTAAAAAGTAGATCAAAACACAATTATACACAATCATTAGTTCAAGGAGGCCAAAGCCAGTGGGAGACAATGAAAGGAGAATGCTGCATGCTTCCATTGTGGTGATTCAACTCAAAATAACACTGGCAAACATTGCAATCGAAAAAATGGGATTGTTAATGAAGTGATGACGGTGATGAATGCATAAAGTGACACTATTTATAAAATAATAAGTGGTATATGTGGTATACGAACCACAGGCTGAGAAATATTGCCTTTGACTGAACTATTCCCATAGCCTGGAGATGTGTGTTGTCATACATTGTTGTGTGACACAACCTTTACATATCAGGCCAGGGGACCCAGTTAGGGTCCGTCACATTGTGATCCAATTGAAAGCCAAGAGGTGAATGCAGAACCTTTTATGTGTTGTCTTCTTTCTGGGTTCAGACCGAGTCTTTTGAAGATATACGTTCCGCATGGATCCGAGCCCCCAGATAATCTGATAGTAACTAATGTTTTAAATCCACAAGAAGGCAGTTTGTTGTTGTTTTCTTTTTTCAAAACAAAAGAGTTCTGTATATTGGTCAGATATAATATAGTGGTCAGATATTATCTAATAATCATTGGTTGTTATTGGATATGAATTCAGCGTCTACATAATCCTACCTTCCGGGTGAAACAGTATTATACAGGATAATCCTTAACTATTCTAGAGGATATAAATGAATGCTTTGCTCATGACATGAGAACAGCGACCTTGTTAAAGTGGGATTTTCAAGTTATTTTTTATGTTCTGTTGGAATCTGAGTTTCTCTGCTGCAGATACGGTGATAAATTACAATAGGACAACTCTTCTTAATCCTTATGGTTTTCACTTCAGTAATAAACAATTTAGATATAAAGGCAAAAATTCCACTGAAAATCCATTCCACTGAAGGTCCTACTGTTGCTATCTAGCAAACTGATCAACTAGTAATGAACCCGAGTGCTGCTCGTAGTATAAAACTACACATCGATAATACAACTGCTACTTCAATATTATTAAATTGTTACATTTACATATTTTTGTACTTAGAACATGTGGCCAGATAATGTTTTTATGTTTCGGGGAAGTGTGATAAGACCACACAATTTGTAGTCCTCCTCTTGGATTAATCCTGACTATTCTATTGACTCTAATCAAGGGCCAGTTCAGAGACTTGATGTCCTGCTCCTTCGATCACATCCAAGTTCTAGAGTCTGGTCACCTCCGACCCAGAACAGCTGTGTTGAATTTGATGTACCCTGTTTGGTAGCACAGAACAATCTATGGTTATACATAAACTGTGTGTCTTTATGTTGGTTGCATTAAATGGCCTAAATTCGTAAGTATTGTAATTTGTAATAATCTGCGAAGAGTCAATCAGGATCTGATTGGGGTCTGATTTTAGGCTCTTTTGTAAAAAGCATTACAATGCATGGTTGTGTTTGCTTGGTGACACAAAATGTTTCCATGGTAATGTGTCCCAAACAATCTCATCTATTGCTGTAGTTCTGCAATACGAGTTTGTACATTCAGCAAAACAAAATATAAAGCTATTAATGCTTAGTTTTTACTTAAAATTATGTCCTTCTTTAATAGCTGAAAACATATTTTGGTTGACTGCCGAAAGGTGAAACAAAAAGGTTATATGCTGAGTCTAGAGAGGAATGTAGATTATTCTACTCTAAATTGTACTATTGAATTTTTTTTATTTCATTCCTCGTCTCTATCTGTGAGTCCTGGACATGTATGCATCGTCCGTTTACATATTGATTAGGCTTTCTACCTGTGTTTGTTCTGCTCCAAGGTCACATGAATTACAACTTGTGTGTGTTGGATGTCAGCATACACCAGTAACAACTGGTTACAGGTGGTCACTGTTTGTGTGTGCGCATGTGTTGCATACACGCACACTATTCCCCCAGTGAGCTGAAGGACTTCTAAGAGGTCTGTGTGTAGCCACAGTGTACATTATATGTATGAGTATGTTTGTTATAGCTGTGACCGCTGCTGGACAGCCTTCCTGCTGACAGGCCTGCTCCAGTTACAACCGCCAAACTATTCTGGACAGCGTATCAACCACCTGACCGATTACTTTAATTCTGTAAAGGCCAATGCCTCTGCTCCTATAGGGGTATAGCCTTAACTAGGGTGTATGAGACCTAGCCTCCTTTGTGTTGGGGCTACTTTAGGTCCTACATATTTTGTTTGTTCTTTTATTATAAGTTAATACTTTCCATTATTTGGTCAAGCTAAACTTGCTCAAACAATATTGGAGCATAACAACTCTAATACGTGTGCAGGACTTGAGTTGCACTACTGGACTATATGCTGCTCCGGTGTGTTCTCTATCAAGTCTCCATTGTTTTGATGTGTTCTCTTGCCCTTTTTTGGATATCTGGCAGTGTGAAGCCCTGAAAGAAATCTGAGAATATCTTTCCAAGATTTTATTGTTGTGATATGTATATCATTGATCACTACTATAAAAGAGGAGAGACTTGAAGTCGGCAGGTAGAAAGCTGTGGTCCTTGTGTGATTGGCTGGAGTGTTTGTGTATGGTGACCTCGCAGGTCAATGGAATTTTCCATACGGGTTTCCACCCCGTGGCCTATTTGCCACCGACATGTGATGAGTGAGAATATCAATGAATCATAAATGACTTAGTTTTTTTTGGGTAGTACCTGTTTCTCCTTTTTTTTTTTTACATTTCTGAATTGGATGAAATCAGTTCCTCTTGACTTATTCTGTCCTTGGAAGCGCTGTCCTTGCCGGGCTGGTCACCTTGACTTTGGCCTAGCAGGTATATTTATGGTAAAAACAAACGGGGCTATGCACGCCTGCCGTCCTTCCCCCTTTAAGACCTCCCTTCTGCTCCCGTATCACATCACCCCCCTCTGCCCATCACATGCCGTGGCTCCAGCCGACCGTGGGTAATAAAGGGCCAGGCCAACACGTCCTCTCGGCTGTGAGCCAGAGGAGGACTTCAAGCCTGTCTGCGTATTACACTGAGAAAGGAAGAATCAGTTGCATATTCTGATCCAGTCTCACCGTTTTCTTAGTGGTAAAAGCCACATTTCATACATTAAGGGAAAATAATCATCTTACGTTTGTGGTTAAAATCCAGTATGTAAAACGCATTTTAGGGATTTTATTAGATGTTGATTCTGTATACAATTTATTTGAGTCTACATTACATTTTTATTGCCTGATTGCACTTTGTTATACCGGCCATAACCTGCTCCCCTGGAATGCTCTTCAATCATTCTCCCGCCTTGGTCGGGCACACACTGATCTAGGATAAAGGAATAACCCAGGACAGTTGAAGTCCCGCCCCTAGAGCTTAGATAGCGGGTCCTTAATGTTCAGGTGTGGGTGCGGGCATTAAGCCTGCACCCCCCCTGGTGCAAATTTAAGGGGAAACCCTCTTTGCACCTTCATGCCAATCTTTATCTAATTTTCAACCCCACCTCCCCCACGCACCATTTGGGGAAATAATGTCTATTGGCGTTTATTTCTGGTGATTGATAAGAAGACACACATTTGAAATATGAGCACCAAACAAAATGAGCTCTGTCCGGGAAAACATGTTCTTGGTTAGTATACATTTCTAGGTTATTGCCGGACAGTTGATGAGCGGTTTACGATAAAAAGCAAAGCGTTCCCCTCTTCCATCTACATTCAGGGCATTTTGCAGACGCTTTTATGCAAAGCGACTTGCAATAAGTACATTTGTCAGAAGATGGAAATAATATATTGCTGTGGGTAAAGTAAAGTTATTCATGGAAACAAGTGCTGGGCATTTACAATTGCTAGGTTAACCCATTCCCATATGCAACCATATAGCTAGGATAAGAGGCTACACAACACTAAGTACTATTTAGTTTAAGTGGCAGGACGTACAACATACAATTAGTGCGTAACATACACTTATCCCCCCCCCCCCCAGGGATCCCCTACAAGCAGCTGACAGTGGGCGTCCCTAAGGAAGTGTTTCTGGACGAGCGCCGCGTGGCCCTGTCCCCCGCCGGCGTGCAGGCGCTCATCAAGCAGGGCTTCAACGTGGTGGTGGAGGCCGGCGCCGGCGACGCCTCCAAGTTCCCCGACGAGATGTACGTGCGGGCGGGTGCCGCCATCCGGGACGCCAAGGACGTGCTGGCGTCGGACGTCCTGGTCAAGGTAGGCTCCCCCCCCCTTCCCCCAAGTAACCCACCGCTAACGCACTTATGTCATCATGACATCGGTCGTCCCATAGCAGTGACTGACGGTTATGAATGATGTTGTGTTTACCCGATGAAGGTTAGTTTACAGCCTTAACTGAGAGGGTAATTACAAACAGCAGGGACGCAAACAGCCTGATTTTGAAGACTTTTTGTCGCAACGAACGGGAAACGCAGGGATGGTGAGTGACGTGGATGAAACTGCGTCGCCGCTATACATTGTTGGGTTTTTTATCAATGCTGTAATGTCACAAATCTATGGGAAATCTAGTGGAGGGGGGAAGCTTGCCAATGAATACATTTTTGAGTAAATGGTGGCCAATGCTGAACTTTATGTGCAGTAACTTCTATGCTTCATATAATTCTAATGATGCGTTCAACCACTGCTAAACTACTTATTTTTTAAAAATAATTTAATCAAATGATGAGAAAATAATAGAACCTCAAACCCACAAAGTAATTGCTGCTATTAAGAAGTGACACAGTGCAGATGTGAAGCTGGTGTGGAAGGAAAGGGCGGAGACAACGGGGTGTGTTTAAAGCAGTCATAAGGTCCTGGAAAAGGACAATTAGTAACCCCTCTCCATCCCAAGGGCACGGCAACAATTAAACCCGTCCAGAATGTCCCGCCACAGCCGCCAACTGAAACGCAGGGAAGCGGAGGAGACGTGTTGGTTCGGTGGTGGGAGCGATGGGAGCGATGGGAACGGGGAAAGTGTCGTTCGGCTGCCTAGACTCGTCTCAGCTCCCCGTTTAAAGACGGCCGACGTCAGGATGTGTTGGAAGTTATTCACTTCTGTCTGGGGGCACGACCCCAAGCCGGAGAGACTTTAGCCGGTTCGGTCTCCAGTAATAACATCGTCCGGCTCCGCCCCAGGGGTGCAGTGCTCTGGGACGAACCAGAAGGATTCAATTATTCCTTCAGTTGGAAGAACAATCTTGCGTAATAAATTTGTTTTTACATTTTATTAGATCCTTTATTTTATTAAACCAGATGAGACTCGTCGAGATTAAAATCCGATTTTCAAACGCGACCAGGCATGGAAAGAGAAGTGTTGCTGAAATAACTGCCCCCTATTGATTAACCATTCAACCTATCCCGTCCATTCCCCCCCCCCCCCCCCAAACCCCCCCTCCACGGCGCCCAGGTGCGTGCGCCCCTGGTCAACGAGATCGAGCTGATGAAGGAGTCGGCCACGCTGTTCAGCTTCGTGTACCCGGCCCAGAACCCCGAGCTGCTGGAGTTGCTGGCCCAGAAGAAGGCCACCGTGCTGGCCATGGACCAGGTGCCCCGCGTCACCATAGCCCAGGGCTTTGACGCGCTCAGCTCCATGGCCAACATCTCCGGGTACGTGGCGGGGGTGGAAGGCTGGGATTGGTGGGAAATGTCTATGCCAAACTTTTTCCTGAAAAAGGGAAACTTGCTTGTATTTTTTGACTTGCTCGTTTTGATTGATCAAAGACTACAAATATACAGTTAATCAATCAAGACTCTAGCAAGGGAAGTAATGTTTGGTTGCGTTCCTATCCAACATACAGACTATGTTTCAGGACATGTCATGCATTAAGGCTAGGTTCAGTGTGACTGCCTCCAGGTGGACTGATCTGTGTCTCTATGGCAACCCTCCTCAGGTACAAGGCAGTGGTGTTGGCGGCCAACAGCTTCGGCCGCTTCTTCACTGGACAGATCACCGCTGCCGGGAAGGTCCCCCCTGCAAAGGTGCGTTGGAAACCCTTTCATTCTTGCGTCCTTCTTTTCGATTTCCCATGAAAACGCTGTCAATTGTTGTTACCTGACTGTGTGTGTGTGTGTGTGTGTGTGTGTGTGTAGGTGCTCATCATTGGCGGGGGTGTGGCAGGGCTTGCGGCAGCCGGTACTGCCAGGGCGATGGGAGCCATCGTCAGGGGATTCGATACCCGGTAAGTTGTCTTCCTGGGCTGGTCATGCATACGAGTGTCTAAAGTTCACTTTGGTAGCTGTCCTTTGAATGGTTGGTTAACTTTTTGTGTTTGGCCCATCTGTCGTCGTCGTCCCCCCCCCACCCTCACCCCAGAGCTGCAGCCCTGGAGCAGTTCAAGTCCCTGGGGGCGGAGCCTCTGGAGGTGGACTTCAAGGAGTCCGGAGAAGGCCAGGGGGGCTACGCCAAGGAGATGTCCCCGGAGTTCATCGAGGCCGAGATGAAGCTGTTCGCCAAGCAGTGTCTGGACGTGGACATCCTAATCAGCACAGCCCTCATCCCCGGTATGCAGGGACACGCGCACACCATGCTATTCAGGGTATAGGACACTGGTACACACGGGAGGAAGTATTAATGACATCCATGGAATGACGTTGAGAGCGTACCTACCTTTTTTTAGATGAGGGAGAATGGAAACATTCTGATTTGTATTGGTTGAAGGTTAAGTGAGGTAAGGTTTTGCAGCTGTAGATTTGTTCGTTGAACCAATGTTACCTGATCATTATTTACTGTGAGTATGATAATGATGGTAATGAACACCGTCATTAACCTAAAAAATCAATTATCATTCATTAATTAAACGATCAGAATCTGTATTGATGGTGTGTCGACAGCTGCACTGCAAGCCGGGCGTGTATTTGTTTAACCGCAAATTTTCTGACCTGTTTTTTGCTGCCATCCTTCCCCCCCCTCCAGGCCGGAAGGCCCCCATCCTCATCACCACGCCCATGGTGGAGAGCATGAAGGACGGCTCGGTGGTGGTGGACCTGGCCGCCGAGGCTGGAGGGAACATCGAGACCACGGTGCCGGGAGAGCTCAGCGTTCACAAGGTAATACCCAGAAACACGCACGCATACCATTTAGAATAACACTCTCCTCCTGCTGAATCTGTACCAGAACCTCTGGAAGGCTGTCATGTTTGGTGTCGACCAATCGCGACGTCTGTGCGCTCGTCACCTTTGCAGTTGAATACTTGGTTTGACTTTCGTGTCGGCTTACACAATGATACACAAATACGAGCCGTTGACATGAAGTACATAGGCGACTGGACATGCCATCATAAAGTTGATAACTGCAGTGGGCTGGTACGAGTGGTATTCTCTCCACCACCACCTGTCTCGTGACTAGCATTAATGGTGGCCCCGTTTGCATTCACCTTGGACAAAGTCAGAGGGTCGCTGTTGAAGCGAATGGTGTTCCGTCTGCGTCCATTGGGCTGAAATGATTGTATTCATGATGCGTTATTATTCTATATATTTTCTTTAGACTATATAAATGGATTTATAGCTGGGAATGGTGGTGGAAAAGCATGGCTTTTTGCTACACTGGCTTATAGTGAGGCAATTCGATTCACTGACTTGACCTACGCCTGTAACATTCAAATAACATTACAATCCGTTACTGCAATTACATTATTGTATTTTTAAACCCTAGGCATCACTAGATTCGTCCAAGAGCGAGTTTTTTTTTTTTGTTTGTTGCAAAAGTGAAGAACGGTGCGCTGTTGTGTACCCCTCCCAGGGCGTGACCCACGTGGGCTTCACGGACCTGCCCAGCCGCCTGCCCACCCAGTCCAGCACGCTGTACTCCAACAACATCACCAAGCTCATCCGCGCCATCAGCCCCGGCACGGACAACTTCCACTTCAACGTGAAGGAGGAGTTTGACTACGGCACCATGGACCACGTCATCCGCGGCTCCGTCGTCATGCAGGTACCTGGGGGGGCCCCCCGAGCGACAACACACGTGTGTTCATACGCTGCAATCTTGGAAATGTGTTTTTAAAAGCTGCAATGGCCTCTGTCTGCCACAAGATGGCGCCAACAGCCTTATCATTGGAGCAGTAGCGTGTTCGTTGAATCGTTTCTTAGTCAATCTCAACAGGCTGTCTTCAGCTTCAGACGCTGTGTTGAATTCTCTGATTTTTAGTGTTTACAATTATTAGCCATTTATGGACCCTTATTTTTTCATTTGCGATATCTCGGCCCGTCTATACATGTCTAAGTATAGATAAATGCAGAGGAAATTGGGAAACGCTGATTTAGGGTAATTAATTCAAAGCCGATCCAAAAGACTTTAAGAAAACTTATTCATTAATATGTCCTTGGATAATGTGTCTTGCAGTATCCATTTTCCTGTATAATTAAGTTAAGCACCTTGAAAATATTCAACGCCTCTATCACAACCACATTGACCTCCACATCCACACCCAATTCCACATCCACCTCCACGATCACCACAACCAACCACCGCCACACCCTCCACCACACCCACACCTCCCTGCCCCATCACCCCCTTCTCCACCACCCCCTCACTTCCCCACCACCTCCACCAGGACGGGAGGAACCTGTTCCCGGCCCCCCAGCCCAACAACCTGCCCGTGGCCGCGCCCCCCAGGTCCAAGAGTGTGAAGGAACTGGCGGCGGAGAAGGCTGCCGAGGTGTCCCCCTTCAGGACCAACCTCACCACCGCTAGCATTTACACTGGGGGTAGGTCACGCGACACGCTGGGGGTAGGTCACGCGACACGCTGGGGGTAGGTCACGCGACGCTGGAGCTAGGTCACTTCTTGCTTCCAGTAGGCTTGTGATATTGGGGGATGGAACCCAGAATTGATCCCCTTGGAGTCGGTACACCCACGACACTTTGTTCGGCCTGTTGGTCTATTTATGGAGAGATGTAATGCAGAAGTTGTGTGAAATATGCCAAAAGTGAATCTTAGACCTGTACTATATCAAACGTTGTCTGCAGCCGTTGCTGAAGGTGTTTTCTTACCTTTTTCCCCCCAGACTGACCGAAGTGTGTTGAGTCATGGCTGGATGGGTTTCATTCTTCAGACGCACTCCTTTTTAGGACCAGTTGAATAAAAGTGGTGACTGTAGAGAAACAGGGGGTTATGTGGGGCCAATGGGCCCCCCAGGCAGTTAGTCTGAGACCCCTGGTGTAGAGTTTAAAGTGTTGGCCGTTAACCCGAAGATGATTTTGCTTTATCTCAAGTTTCACGTTCTGCTCTCCTTGGCCAAGTTTTAAATAAAAAATCCAAAGTACTACGTGTTGGGGGGGCTGTTTTTGAAGATGCCGATGGTTATTAATGAGGACAGAAGCAGACTAGATGAGACGCTAGGTCTAATGTGGGGCCGTGTTAGTTTTCTCCCCAGGGTGACGGCTGGGTTAACGGCCGGCTATTTACAACTACTGGTGGGGTTCTCACCCGGGCGTGTCGGGGTGGCGGGGGGGGGGGGGGGGGGGGGGCTGAGATAGCCAGGTATACAGGCGTGTACACACACACACCCCGTAAGTGTCAGGAAGTGTGTGTTGTAAAAAGCCAGGCCCCCCCCCCCCAACCCCCGCTGTGCGTTTGTCTCAAGTGCTTCTGTGGCGGGGGTTTCCCACACGGACCCCCGGACCCCTTATTACGGGGCTCACACACGGCTCAGCCTGACGTTTGATGCTGCTCTCGCACTGCTCTCACACTGCACACGCGAGACCCCTGTGCCTCCTTGAAGCTTTAAGGCCTCGACATGTGACATGCAACATGTGCGAAGTGACATACGACAGACAACTTGTGGCGTGCTACGGCGTGGTTAAAACCGATTTGCAATGAAACAATGTCGCTTTGCAAATGTTATTTCCATTCAAAATTTCAATTGTATCAGATGTACACTAGAGGGAGATTCATCAACTGTCTCAATAACCATCGGGTGCCACATCTGGATCTAAACATTCTCCTTATTTATATTATTATTTATACTGGTGCACACACGCATCCTATGTTTTTGTAAGCTTACAAAGTTTTCAAAAGCAAAGATATGGCAAGATTTCAAAGATTTATACAAATCTAAGCTAGGTTAGCCTCTCTCAAGATCAATTCACCTAACGGTGATCCGTAACATCCCGCTGGACGTCCCGTTGCTTTCGCGCCTCTGAATCGATCGAAGGGGAACCTACGGGGCCTTGCCACCGTGTTGCTAGTTCGTGTTGTTGTCCCAGATGCCTCGGTTGTGTTGCTAGGTCGTGTTGATGTCTCGGACGCCTCGGTTGTTTTGCTCACGTGCTGGTGTCGCCCGAGGATGCGTAGACCTTCAGTCGTTTAGTGGGATGAGGACATGGTGTTTTAGTTTCAGCATCCTAACGGGTCAGGGCCTCCTGAATCGCAGGCCGGGATTTGGTAACTGGTGCTGAAAGAAAGTGCTGCTTCAGAAAGCCACGAGTTGGACGTCCGGGGAGGAGAAACCGAAAATGAAGCAAGAGAAAAAAATTGTTTATTTTTAGTCGAGCGTCCTTCGGCCGATGGCTCGGAAAAATGTTTTGAAAAAGCGGTTGGAATGATTTCAGCTAAACGTCAAAGCAAATCCACTTTAAGCTGACTGGTGTTTAGTTGATATTGTTCAATCGTTGCCACAAGATACTAGGCAAGGGGTATTCTCGTTTGATGTCGTCGTTGCACATTTTCCTCAGTTTCTGTAGCATGACCGTTTGATAAACCTTGTTTGTCCTGCATCAGGGCAGTATGGTCTAGTTGGTAGCGGTTATGAATCTGTGATCTGTATGACTGTCTCTCTCTAACAACGTTCCTGAACATTTATAAAAGCCTGCACAGTATGAACTATGTAATGGTTAATTTAATTAGTCGTTCCCAACAGCTCTTCTGTTTATTTTTCTCTTTCTCTCTCTCATATTCTTATTCTCTCTCTCTCTCCCTCTCCCAGGCTTTGGCACCCTGCTGGGCCTGGGCCTGTCCGCCCCCAACGCGGGCTTCACCCAGATGGTGACGGTGTTCGGGCTGGCGGGCATCGTGGGCTACCACACGGTGTGGGGCGTCAGCTCGGCCCTGCACTCGCCGCTCATGTCCGTCACCAACGCCATCTCAGGTACGCCGCGCCACGCCTTCACCAAGGAGACGGGACCAGAGACAAGAGATCCATGTCTGCACGCGACGCAATGACATCCTCACGGCGGGGTTTGATTCATACCGGGTGGGGGCAGGGGTGGGGTGGTGGGCCCTTCCGTTAATGAAGTCAAACCCTGTTCTTGTGTACCTCTCGTGTTGTGACTCTGAGCTTCACAATTTGACATCGGTGATCAATGCGTCAGCTCCAAACGACGGGAGGGCGTACCGTCGACCAGGCCTGGTTCTGGATCCAACATAACAACTTGTCGCGTCGGATCCATTTGCAACGCGTGTTCTCCAAAGCCAAACGCGCGGGCTGGGAACCGAAGGGAGTTTCCAACATCTAAAGACGCGGCGCTCTTTTCACGCAGGCTTCAGAGGCCTTTCATCCACGTCCTCTCCGGCCCCCTGGTTGGTTTTGTCGGCGCAATTTTCCAAACAGACGAGTGAGCGATCCCCTAATGGGTCGTATCCTTATCGCCACCTCCGTCTCAACACCAAGGGGTGAAGAGGTTAGAGGTGTGTGTCTGCGTGTGTGTTATGTGCGTGGCATGCACGTGTGTGTTCCACCCCTTTGATCACTACTGAGGGTGCACGGGGGTCGGAAGTAACGCGGTGTCTGTGATCTTTGGCACTCGGGGGGGCCAAAAGGTCTTATTAACACGCGCACATACACGCATACACCTGGCACACACACGATCAGAGAAGGGTGTCTGCTTGGCCAGTCAAGAACCAATTCCCCTTGACCACCGTGTTTTAATTTGCTTCCTTTAAAAACAGACGTGTAATTAACACCCACCCTTCTAATAGACAAAGTTTATTATTTTAAATTTTGTAAAATAGAATATATAAAAAAGCAAAAAGAGACATCTTGGTGCGTGTCTGCTCTCCATCACCTCCCGGGCGTTAGAAGCATAATGTTTTCCCTCCATACTTGGCAGGACTGACTTCCCAATCCCCCTGTTCTCTTATATATTTTTTATAATGCCTTTTTATTCCTGTCATTGACAGACTGCGGTCAGGGAAACTCTAAGACGGATGGAATCCACACACACGCGTACAAGTACACACACACACACACAGACGTTAGGGAAGCCTGTTGGAATGTTGGGTTGGTTAGTGGGCACGGCCGTGTTGTCATTGGCTGGAGCCGTGCGATCCAACCAGTCGGGCCTGAGCACAGGTGGGTGATCCTTAGTCCTCATAGCCGGTGGCGTGATATCCAGTGTCTGGTAGAGAGGCCTGCTTGGCCCTACCTGGAGATCCCATGCAAGCTTTTATCTACCAGAGCTGTGTGTGGGTGGGTGGGTGAATCTCTGAATATCCATGTAGATCGGTCCAGTTTTCAAGGAATCCAAGAAACATGTGTAAATAGTCTCATGATGAGCTTACAACGGAGAGATCACTGGGTAGAGGAAATTAGTAATGTGTGCGTGTGTGTGTGTGTGTTCGGGGGGGTGGGTATTTACCGTATCTGACCGAAGAACAACAGTATTCTCATAAATATTCATCTCAACGGGGGAAACCTGCGGGTCATCTGAGTGTCTCTTGCTCTGCCCACTGAATCATTTCCAGTCAATGAGAGTCGAAGCCTGTGATATTGCCACACCATATTTAAAAAATGGTGTCCCTGTATACACAGTATATAGAATACAGGATAAATGCTTCAAATTATTTTAATTTGTATATCCCCACATTATTGATGTGATTTTTATTGTGTTGCTAGGAACAAGTCACCCTCCATCTCTCTGAGATTTAAAATGAGGCATAAAAAAAACAAACCCTTCTCCGTCAATATCTCCCCTTCTCCTCTTCTGTAGCGCGATCAGGGCTGTTATCGCGGGGGTATCCTGTGACTACAGACAGGCCTCCACTCCCTGCCCAGGCCGCTGTAAGGCCGACGGTGGCGGCGTCTGGCCGTCTCTTTCGTTAAGCCGGACGGCCAGCTGTCAGTCACCGCGTCGTCCAACGTTCCATCGGCGTCTCCGTTTCCCCCTTCTCCGCGTTTCACCTCTGTTCTCCTGAAAAACTTGTTAGTGGTTTCCAACAAGAGCCGCGCCGATTCCCCCCCGCCCCCCCCCCACCGCATCCCCTGCCCCAGCCGTGTGAAACTAATCCGCAATTTTTCCAATATTCCTCTGCGTGTGTGTGTTCCTCAGGTCTGACGGCCGTGGGTGGTCTGTCACTGATGGGCGGTGGCTACACCCCCACCAACACCGCCGAGACGCTGGCCGTGCTCGCGGCCTTCATCTCCTCCGTCAACATCGCCGGTGAGTCACCCACCATCGCCGCGGCCTCCGCTGCGCCTAAACCTTAACCTGAGAACACACCAGCTTGGGGATACACGAACTGCACCATGTAGGTTTTCACCTCAACACCCTCTAGTGGCTCGAGTGGGCGCTACAGTTAGAGCGCACTCGTTTTTCAGACGAACCGCGTTGTCGTTGGGAGATGTTGCTGCAGTGAGGGAGGTGCAAATGTGGAACATATTGAAGCAACGTCTAGAGAATGATTCCATGCATGATTAACTTGTGGACGAGTGCAGTTTATTCTTCAGAAACGTTCAGTTCAGATGCACTCTTCCGTCTTATTATTGCAACCCCAGGTTTCTGTTAAACAACCCCTACGACACACCTGCTGCTACGAAGCGCCTCTGGGTTGGACCACACACACACGCACACGCACACGCACACGCACACGCACACGCACACCCACTAACCCTTACCTCTGCTATTAGCCCTAATAATTCTCATTATAATGGCAAAGTTCCTGTAGTTAATAGAACGCCATCACTTGATAATTAGGCTGAGGAAACGGGGTCGCCCCGGGCCGGGGCGGCTGATTCAGGTTATTTTTCCTCCCTTTAAGAATGTCCCTAATGGCTCACAGCTAGAACCACTTAGTCGTTCTTCCCGAAGTGGGAGGGCGAGCGGGACAGGGACGGTGTGCGGCCGATCCTCGGGACCCCGTCTGTATCCGTGTTCCTCCTCAACGCTTCGGCTGCCAAAGTGTCGGCCCTGAATTGGGCTTCCTGAAATCCTGCAAAACCTTTCAACCGGAGGTCGAAAGGTTTCGCGGCGAGGGATCCAGAAGACCCCCGCTGAATTCCAAAGCTCAGCTGTCCGCTGCCAGGGAATCCAGCGTTTAAACCGCGTATTAGCTCCTCGGGCTTTAGGTTCTCCTCGGGATCCCTCATGATGTGAACCAAGCGAAGCAGTGTTTTTATAGAGATACTTGGGGTCTTTTTAATCAGATCAGGAGCATCCACATTTTCTAAGATTATCTACGGTGGTTAATATAATACAGGTCAGCTGTCTTTGTTCAGTTAAACTGGAGCATTTAAAGATCCGAACATGTGCGCTCTGGCTTGACGGTTTCCTATGTCGCCTACGTGTGATGTTCACACAGCATAGATCTCTATTAACACTCATCCGTCAAGACGAGGTGATGGCGCTCCGTTAGACAACAGTCTACACGTCTATAACCAGGCTTTCCCATACGTTACGCATTATTTTATGCTGCTCCTCTGTTACAGCTGGGGAACGTCATTCTACCACTCCTGAGTAACGTTAAGAAGTCCTAATGAAAGGGAACAGGTTGTTTTTCGAAAAAGGATAAACAAAGAAACCCTGCATGCCGTTAGGATGTCTCGCTGGGCCAGACTAAAGCGATCCGCTCGTCGGATGATTAACTGAAACATTGACCGGCCTCACGACCCGGTGCAGACGCTAAATCAGAGCTTCCATTCCTGAACGGTTTCCAGTGTAGGATGAGGTTTTCTGTAAGGGCACGGAAACCACCTTCTTTTTCTCTCCCCCCCCCCCCCCGCTGGCATCGGATTCAGACACCCGGAGCGTTCCTGCCTCCGTCTTGATATATTGACTCTGACGGCTAGCGGGAGTAATAGTAGTGGGATTGTTATTTCTGCTGTGTTTTACCGAGGACGCCCGCCGGCTAAAATTAGCTAGAGCAGCTGGAGCGACAGGTGCTAAACGTGTGTGTGTGTGTGTGTGTGTGTGTGTGTGTGTGTGTGTGGGGTAAACGGAGAGAAGTAACGCGACCAGCCAGTAAAGCAGTGAGACACCGTCTGCAGCTTTTTTTTTTTTTTTTTTTAATACGTTTTCTGAGAGTTTCCTACTTGAAATATTTACGCCGGTGTGAAGGAGAGACCGAAGGAAAAGCGCCTGACACTGAGGGCTGGCAGCGCTCCACACTGCCAGTGTGTGGAGTGGACTCCACCCGTGATGTTGTCGTCCTTGAAGCAGATCTCTCTTGGACGGCCCTCGGGGGCCCGACCCCGTCTCCTCTCTCGGCTCTCCTTTTTCTTTCCACTGAACCAGTCTGCCCTCTCCTCTCCTCTCCGCTTTCCGCTCGGCCCCCGCAGGTGGCTTCCTGGTGACCAAGAAGATGTTGGACATGTTCAAGAGGCCCACTGACCCCCCGGAGTACAACTACCTCTACCTGCTGCCCACCGGGGTCTTCGTGGGGGGCTACGGTGCGGCGTTGCAGGCGGGGTACAACATTGAACAGGTGTGTGTGTGTAGAGCCACACTCTAACATACTGTCTACCTGGTTCAGGATCATGTATCATGTGATTATTTTCAAATCAATGGGGTTGATGTGTTGCGCCTACTTCTCACCTCTATACGGATCTTTGGTGTGATCAGTGTGATGTTCGCCGTTTAACCGGCACCTTGCCTCGCTCTACCGAGGGGAAGCGTAGAAATCCACTGAAAAAATGTGTTTGTCGTTGGTTTGGTCAACATTTGACTTCAAATACGGCCATTCGCTGCTCCTGCATATTTTAGGGTGTTGTGTTCAAGGTTGTATTTATGTGGCGATGTCCAGGCAGTAGGCCACTGTATTGCATATTCCTCCATTTTTATTTTTATTATTAATAATAATAATAATAATACATTTAATTTAGAGGCGCCTTTCAAGACACCCAAGGTCACCTTACAGAGCATATAGTCATCATTCAAAACTATGTAAAACAGACTAGGAATAAAAGGAAAACGGAGGTTAAACATGAAGAATAATAATAATTAATAACACTCAAAGACGCCTAAAGTGAAGGGGGGACCTCACTAACCACCACCAATATGTAGCACCCACTTGGGTGATGCACGGCGGCCAATCGGCGCCAGAACGCTCACTACACACCAGCTTGAGGTGGAGAGTTAGGGATGAGGTGGAGAGTGAGGGAAAATAACATATTTAAACACTATCGACCATATTTAAACACTGTCGATCACATTTAAACACTATGGACCACACGTAAACACTATGGACCACATGTAAACCCTATCGACCATATATAAAACACTTTTTTTTTTTTTTTTTTTTTTTATTTTTTTTTCCTCATGTTGCTTTCGCTAATCTCTCCAACCCTACTGCTGAGGACTGTTTTATTAGACACCACAGTAGTGAAGAGCCCGTCCCGGATTACGGTTTCCGCAGACGTCCGTGTCGTACCCTAACCCCCCCCCCCCCCCCCCCCCCAGATGATGTACCTCGGCTCGGGGCTGTGCTGCGTGGGGGCGCTGGCCGGCCTGTCCAACCAGAAGACGGCCCGCCTGGGCAACGCCCTGGGCATGATGGGCGTGGCGGGGGGCATCGCGGCGGCCCTGGGCTACCTCAAACCCTCCCCCGAGCTCCTGGCCCAGATGAGCGTGGCCATGGCGGTGGGCGGGACGGCGGGTGAGTCACGCCTAATGGACCGTACTTGTACTCTGCATGCTGGTCGTGTTCAAGTGTGTTTCCAATTCCCCCAGTGGTTGTGGGGGTCTGTCTCTGTGTATGTGTGTGTGTGTGCGTGTGTGTGTGCGTGTGCATGAGCTCATGGGCCGCGTTAATCAGCAGGTGTGCCCCGTGCGCAGCCTATCTCTGTGATGTTTGGATCAAACGCTGCACCGTGACTAAAGGCCCCAAACAGACCCGGGAGTTCAGAAGGAACCGCCGGCCCCCTCTCATTGAGTCATGCCGCCCCCCCCCCCACCCCCACCCCCGCCCCCTGATTGGCGCTCTCGTCTCCAGGGTCAATTTGAATGCTAATTGTTCCAGTAACGGGCTGAAACCAGACTAAACCAACCTTCAGACAACAGGCCACTTCCAGATGCCCCCGCTAACCCCCCGTGCCCCCCCCCCACCCCCTGGTCGGGCGCACAAACACAGGCCAGGCCCCCTCACACTCGGGACTCACAAACATGGAATTTCCCTAAACATTGTGTGTGTGTGTGTGTGTGTGTGTGTGTGTGTGACTGGCGGTGGTCATTATAGATATTTGTATTTCAAATAAAAGTTGTCAAATACCTCCCGTTACTCCGTCTGATTGCTGCGCCGTTTGTACGTGAAATGACTCTTGACGTCTGAATGTTGTCGGTCCCCGTCATGCAGGGCTGACCGTTGAAAGTACTGCTCTCTATTTGCCCAGTGACTTGAACATGTGCCTTCAACTGTTTTTACCGACTTGTTTAGTCGCAGACTTCCTCTCTTTTTTTTTTTTCTTTGCTTATGTTCCGGTGTAAACACCCCCCCCCCCCCCCCCCCCCTTCCTCGCTTCATCCATGCGTGTCTCTGCCCCCCCCCTCCCCCCCTTAGGTCTGGGCATCGCTAAGAGGATCCAGATCAGCGACCTGCCCCAGCTGGTGGCGGCCTTCCACAGCCTGGTGGGCCTGGCCGCCGTGCTGACCTGCGTGGCCGAGTACATGATCGAGTACCCCCACTTCGCCACCGACCCCGCTGCCAACTTCATCAAGATCGTGGCCTACCTGGGCACCTTCATCGGGGGCGTGACCTTCAGCGGCTCCCTGGTGGCCTACGGAAAACTGCAAGGTCAGGCCGGGAAAGAGAAAGACGGGGGGGGGGGGGGTTATTCGTTATAATAATTGAATCGTCTTTATTTGGTACATTTTCAAATTCAAAGCCTAACTAATGCTAAATATGTGGTGGCTTTTCTCAGTTACTGATCCTTGTCAAAACTATATTATCACTATATTTAGTTTTCTTTAGCCTCAGCCGTCGCAGCTCAGCTCTGGTAATTCAGTGAGGGTCGTGGGCCATTTCAGTATTCGCGTTTCTAGACCGAACAATTAACCCAACGGATTCCCGAACCGCGGGTTGAGCCTCCAACTGTCCGTCCCAGTCTGAGTTCTTGGAAACAAGAAGCACTCATTGTGCTGTAATGGCAGCAGGAGTGATTGAGCTTCTCCTGACCACACCAGCAGTGAAAGGAAACGCAGCAGAATGTCTGCACCGCGCTGGCCAGATGTCGTCCACCCAGCTAATATGCGGTCGGTTTCTGACCATTCCTCATTCTGGGGTAGACAGCAGCCCCTCCGGTCATTTTCCACTTGTTTCCTGAAAACTGGATTTCATTATGCCGACATGGAGCGTTCCTACCTGCTATATGGTCCAGAGTGTTTTATATTATTTATTTCAAGTGGACGAAAAAATAAGTAAAACTTGAAATGGCACAAAAGATATTTCAGCAGCTTTCAAACTAATTTCACATCAGGAGTGTTTGTGACCAAATCATTGAGAAAATGAAAGTGTTTACTACAAAATATGCCTCAGTGGTATGGAAACAATCTCTGCTCACTATTGAGATTGAGCCATTTTCTGAACACAGACACACACACAGACACTAGCGCCGCATCAAAGCGAGACCCTTGGTAGACACGCCTCACACCCTGCCTGATGTGACTCTGTCCTCCCCTCCTGGCCTCCCGCTCTGCAGGCACGCTGAGCAGCGCTCCCCTGGCCCTCCCCGGCCGCCACGCCATCAACGCCACCCTCATGGCCGCCAGCGTGGCGGGCATGATCCCCTACATGATGGACCCCAGCTACCTGACGGGCATCACCTGCCTGGGCTCCGTGTCCGCCCTCTCCGCCATCATGGTACTGGTCTCCTGGTCTCCGGGTGTGCTGGGCTATGTTCCTGCTGCTCAAGTGGCGCGCTCTTCTAGTGGTCTACTGGTGGAATTGTGCACCGGAGGACTATTCTACTGGTGGACTAGTGGTCGACTGATCCACCATTAAACTAGTCCACCAGTAGGCTGGACTGGTTTAATGGTGCACCTGTCGACTAGGATGCTGGTTGATGTAGTTTTTTTCTTACATTGATCAGGGAATTTGGATTAATGTTTTATGCTCTGTAATTGTTCTGTATCTCAAATCGATTTCACAAATCGATTTTATTTTGGTAACTGATAATTTCTAAAATGATGACGTATAAACAGACTGAGAAGGTGCAGTCATATTTATTTTGGCATGAGCGAGAAGCGGCGGAATATTATTTTAGGCATTTGTTTTCTTTTATATATCCCGTTTTAATGATACGATGATTCAGCACTGGATCGGAAGCGGCTCTGCTGATGCCTCGCTTGGTTATAACTCCTCCTCTTCCTCCCTCCCTCCCCCCCCCCCCCAGGGGGTGACCCTGACCGCGGCCATCGGGGGGGCCGACATGCCGGTGGTGATCACGGTGCTCAACAGCTACTCCGGCTGGGCCCTCTGCGCCGAGGGATTCCTGCTCAACAACAACCTGCTGACCATCGTGGGGGCCCTCATCGGCTCCTCGGGGGCCATCCTGTCCTACATCATGTGTGTGGTGAGTCGTCACGGCAACATCCGCAACGGGGGAGAACATACCAACTGCTCTCCTTTGGTCTGGTGATGGCATTTGGGAGGGTTTGGGGTCAATGTTTGGGATGGTCTTCTGGGTACAGGATATTTGAATGTCTGCAGTCTACGCTCCTAGGCATCCCTGGACAAGTTGCCCCACTGCCTACGTCCCCATCGACGCATTCTCTAAAACCAAAACGCTGAAGGCTGCTTGATGTCCTCCCTGGTGGATGTGGGGCTGTAGTACCGCCACTCTCCAGTAGGAGGGACTCTAACGTTGCTGCTGTAACGGCTTGCTGATACACTCACTGCACCAGAACCCCATGCTGTTTGTTTCAACCAATATGGTCCTGGCATCCGTTTGCTTGAACGCGACCATGTTCAAGGAACGCCATGGCAATGACTCAGCCAATTAAAGAAAACAAAAATGTACATCAAACGGGGAGCACATTTGGTTGTAACCCTCCCCCCCCCCCCCCCCCCTTATCATCAGGCCATGAACCGCTCCCTGACCAACGTGATCCTGGGGGGCTACGGCACCACCTCCACCGGCTCGGGCAAGCCCATGGAGATCACGGGCACGCACACGGAGGTCAACGTGGACCAGACGGTGGAGATGATCAAGGACGCGCAGAGCATCATCATCACCCCGGGTACACACACACACACACACACACACACACACACACACACACACACACACACACACACACACACACACACACACACACACACACACACACACACACACCCTACCTGTAGGCCAATATTGGATTCACATGCAAAAACGGGTGGGTGAGTGGGGGGGGGGGGGGGGCGGGGGAATACATTCTTCGCAAATTGCTCATCCGCAGCCCTCATCTTTGACTCTGCCGCTCCGCCACACACCATGCTGGGAGCCTCAAACCCCCAGCCACACACTGTGACAGATCGGCTAAGTGGCGCACACACACGCACGCACGCGGGCACACACAAACACACACACTGGGACAGAGGGACTGGGAAATGAAAAACACACTCCTGCTTGACTGTGCCACTCACATTTTTTGGAGGGTTTAGCAAAGCAAGACGCTGTGTTTACATAACCTTTTCTTGACCCCCCCCCTATACCGTTACATCACCATCTTGCTAGGATAATTGCCCAGCCTTGAACACACACAAACACACTGTTTTGAACAGTCAAGCCCGTGGGCTGGTGGGGGTGGGGGGGGCGGGGGTTGGGGTCTGTGCCACAATCTGGTTTGTGTAATCAAAGGGAATCTTGACAATGTAATCAATAAAAGTCGGTATGGTTTCCTGGTTCTCCGTTTGGTATAAATCCTAGCCCACGGTCGGCCACATAAATGATCCATGGTGTGTTCTCCGGTCTCGGGCGCCCTGTCACCTGACCCGCCTCACGCCGCCTCGACGCCGCTCCTTAACCTTCGTCCAGCGTTCTCTCCCTGGTGCCCCGACGCAAGTGGAGCCGGCGGCCCGTGAGACGTTTGTTATCACCCAGTCACGTGATACATGGGGTTGTTATCACCCAATCACGTGATACATGGGGCGGTTGTCACCCAATCACGTCATAGGGTTGTTTTCACCCAATCACGTGATACATGGGGTTGTTCTCACCCAATCACGTCATACATGGGGTTGTTATCACCCAATCACGTGATACATGGGGTTGTTGTCACCCAATCACGTCATACATGGGGTGGTTGTTTCCCAATCACGTCATACATGGGGTGGTTGTTACCCAATCACGTCATACATGGGTTGGTTGTTACCCAATCACGTCATACATGGGTTGGTTGTTACCCAATCACGTCATACATGGGGTTGTTATCACCCAATCACGTGATACATGGGGTAATTTTGCGGTCACGTGACATGGCCTTGTTTTCTCCCAGTTGGTGTACGTGGTCTTGAGTCCACTGTGATAGCTGACACAAAGTGATAAAAGCCCAAACATGTTTACTTTATTATGGGTTCAAAAAGCAGAGCAGGGGAATTAAATGATAACAATTTTCTGTTTTATTGGCGACCTTTTTTTTTCTTCGGCTGGTATTTAGATAATTTCCTTGACTAATATGAAATATTTGGTTTCGGCAAATAGTGTGATGATATTCTGCTTATACTCTGTCTAAATAGTTGGCCGTACAGATATCTCTGCAGACTTAGCCTTGCACATGGTGTTCTCATCTCTCGACCTATCGCTGCAGTCTGCCTAATCATGTGATGTGTTCTTCATTATAGCCAGAAGTCTGGTTAGTTGCATTGGCTTTGCAATAATCCTGTTTCATTCACCATTGACAACCAATTATTGGGTTTTCACAGGTTTTATTTCATCGCTCTATACTGTATAGATCTATCAAAGATAAAAGTCTGGAATGACTGGAATTGTGTCTGGTATAATGGACATTGTTGCGGGATGAATGAATGGAATTCTAATGGAAGCATTTGTGAGACTTCTGCTCTGATATACAAAAATAACGTGGTCCGATTGATGTGAAGCTCGTTCTCACCATTGACTCATAATTGAATCCTTGTTAAACTCGAATCAACCACAACCAAGGGATTAACAATCGGAGGAATCTGAAAACAAAATTATTATATTGCTTGTTCCCATTGTGGCGGACTACAAAAAAAATTGAAAGTATTTTTCTGTGTTCCTGATCCATGACGTCCCATCAGACAGTAGCATGCTATACGACCTTGGGTGTCTTGAAAGGCGCCTCTAAATTAAATGTATTATTATCATTATACCCAAAGTCATTAGCTACAGCTATTTGTCTTTTTTACACACTTTCAGGAGCGCTCGCATGATTGCATCGCTGCCCCTCGTTGATCTGGGCCGTTGTTTCTAATGGGCGGCTTCACGGGCACTGTGTGTGATGGACAGTTGAGGAGCCGGTTCAGACGTGCCCTGGTCAACATGGCACACTCCCTGCCCTGGGCCAGCCTGTGTGTGTTGTCTGGTTAGCACACGCAGCCCGAAACAAAGCACTAGGGAACTTAATCAAAACCCTGCGCTCGTGTCCAGCAGGTTCCAGCTTTGATTGTTGTGGCTCCATAGAAGGAACACAAGTTTTGATCCAAAGTGGAAAAATAACATACAACTTTTGGAATTGTTTCATTGGTAAATAATGAATTTGTTATTTTAATAGATCCATTGCAAAATAATTCCATTCTTCCAACTAATGGTTGACCTGAGTTTTTTTCTGTACCATGTAGACCTGATATACGGTGATATTGTGACAATACCAACGCTATTTCCTAACGCACCACTCGTCGTGTGTGTGTGCTGTGGTTCCCCAGGTTACGGCCTGTGTGCTGCCAAGGCCCAGTACCCCATCGCCGAGCTGGTCAAGATGCTCTCTGAGGCCGGCAAGCAAGTCAGGTAAGGGCTGAGGCCTCGGGACGTCCCAGTAGAGGAGGAACTCCATCGATGGGGGTTGTGATATGCATTTGTTTACCATCGTAAACGGCTTCGAGAAATTGCTAGACAAAAGTTTAGTTTGCCTTGCTAAACCACTCACCGGAGCGTTTTGTGGGATTCTGGGGGGGGGGGGGGGGGGGGGGAGGGAGACGGTTTTGTGGTGGATGGGAGGAAAGCGTGAATGAAAGAAAGTGGAGGGAAGGGGAGTGGGATGGAGGAGGAAGGGGGACGCTGAGCGGAAGCTTCTGTAATTGTCCCGTCGGCCGTTTGATCCCGGGCCGGCCAGCTGCTCCTGCTTACAGCATTTGTAGTTGATTAGGAGGAAGTGGGTGGCCAGGGAGAGAGAGACCCACTTTACCTCCATCCCTCTTTACTCTTCTGGAGTTTTGCTTTTTTCCCCTCTTCTCCCCTTTATCACACATTTCCGATTCCAACACTATCCCTCCTTGTTCCGACCGCTCCCATTCTCCAGTCCATCCATTTTGTCTCTCGCTTAGTGTCGGAATGGCCGCCCCCCCCCCCTTCCCCACATATTCAAATTGGCGTCCCTACCGTATCAGTTTAGTTTTTACTTCCTTATTCTCGGTTCATTCCTTCTTCGGCTGTGGCTCGTCGGTATCCGTAGTTCTTCAGCCTCGACGCCATGCCATCGCAAAAGGCCTGGGCCCGCGCTCGACAGGAAATGTTTTAGTTTAGCTCTTTTGGGGGTTTGTTTGTTGTTATCCACAGGCCACCGACGCTAATGGGTGCCAGAACAGCTTGAAAGCATCCTAATAAAAGAGGACTTGATCTCTCTCACAATGGTGGCCGGCTGCCTGGTCATCAGCGCAGTCACACGACACCTAGCAGGCCTCTGATTGGACGCGTCTGCACGGCTTGTTTCACACTTTAGCAGACACACGTGCCGTCTGTGGAGAAAAAAATACCGTCAGATGTGTAGTTGTGTGTCTGTCTGTGTCTTTGTGAGGGTCTAAGATGTAGTTTGGGCTAACCCTAACCAGGACTGCTAGGGGGTTTAAACCTGGACTGTTGGGGTGTTTAAACCAGGACTGTTGGGGTGTTTAAACCAGGACTGTTGGGGTGTTTAAACCAGGACTGTTGGGGTGTTTAAACCAGGACTGTTGGGGTGTTTAAACCAGGACTGTTGGGGTGTTTAAACCAGGACTGTTGGGGTGTTTAAACCAGGACTGTTGGGGTGTTTAAACAAGGAGTGGTAGGGGGGTTAAACCAGGACTATTAGGGCGGTTAAACCAGGACTATTAGGGCGGTTAAACCAGGACTATTAAGGGGGTTAAACCAGGAGTGATAGGGGGGTTAAACCAGGACTGTTGGGGGAATTAAACCAATACTAGAGACCCGGTCAGAGGATGCCTTTGCTGTGGTTTCAACCCCCCTTACACGCACACACCCTGTCTTCCCCTCAACCAACACCACCTACTCCTTCTCTTCCACGTTGAATCTTTCAATACATCCCCCCCCCCCTTCTCCCCAATTCTTATTCCTCCTTCTCGCCACCACTATCCCTCCTCCTCACCCTGGAGTCATTTCCTGTCTTGTGAGGAGCCGTTTCATGCCCGGTCGTCTCTGACCAGCTAGGAGCCCACAACTAGATGCCTTATTTGGGTGCGGCCCTGTTCCTCCCTTCAGTGATGGCGTCCTATGTCAGAGATGTTATTTAAATGAATCCATCACAGTGATCCAACATCACCAATTCTCAATATCATCGTTGTTATGTGATTGTGTAATGGATTTGGGGCAGGGTCGGCCTGGCGGCTCCGGCGGTAGTTTGATCCCCGGGCTCCTCTGAGCGTCGAGGTGTCCCTGAGCCCGACGCCTGCCCCAAACCGCTCTCGAGGAGCTGGCCGTTTGCTGCCTTGCGTTGTTTACTCCGCCGTTGTAGGTCGCTTTGGATAAAGCTAAATTACCTAAATGTAATGTAAATGCGAGTCCACTTTGTACCGGATAAATCAGTCGGTAGAGCATTGTGGTTCTTGGTGTGAGCGGTGGTGGGCGGTCTGCTCTGTATTTAAGTGTCTAACTCTCTAACTCTCTCGCTCTCTCAGGTTCGGGGTCCACCCGGTGGCTGGACGTATGCCAGGGCAGCTCAACGTGCTGCTGGCGGAGGCCGGCGTGCCCTACGACATCGTCCTGGAGATGGAGGAGATCAACGACGACTTCAAAGGTAATACCCCTTTCGGTCGCCCTGGGGGTCCATGACCGACTCCCTGGAATCCGGGGGTCCGGATCCATGACTGACCCCTTGGATCGGAGGTCCTAGACCTTGACGGAATGGTGAACTGGGGGTCCAGATCATGAGCGACTGGGTATTGGGGTCTGAGTGTGTTGGGGGCCGAGGGGATTGCTGAGTTAAATCCAACATTGGATTTTGGTTGTTGTGCACAAAAAAACCCATTCCGTCCTTTCTACCTCCACCTTCACTGTGCAAGTCTGAGTCTAGAAAGGAATGATGCAAACATGAGTCATCTGCTGGGACGTTTTCAGGGATGGGGAAATTGAGTTATAAGCTTGGGAAATGTAATATATGGTTCTGCTTCTGGCTAGAAGTTACTTAGCCAGACGTATCTATTATCAGTTATACTTAAGGTAGTTATTATCTTAGTTTACTGATAAGAGGTTAATGCTTCCTCCATGTAAATACAAAACGGGCGATTTTGCAGTGTGATAACGCAAGACTTAACCCTGTAGGGAAGGAAGACCATTAAGCGTGTGTGTCTTTATGTGTGCGAGCAGAGACTGACCTGGTTATGGTGATCGGGGCCAACGATACGGTGAACTCCGCCTCCCAGGAAGACCCCAACTCCATCATCGCCGGCATGCCGGTTCTGGAGGTGTGGAAGGCCAAGCAGGTGAGACCCCCGCCTTTCTTACCTATACACCTGAACCGACGCACAAAGCCGGGACCTGGAGAAGGTTAACCCAACAGGCTCCCAGGTGCCTCTCCCATCAGCGTTGTGGAATGAGCACGTTTAGGAACGTCTCACTGGCCGTGCACTAAGCATTCTTATTTTTACACTATAGTTACGGTTCTACACTTTAGAGTTAAACAATTAATGGTCAAAATGATACACTGTATGGTTGAAGTCAGCTTTACACTTTATGTTCTAGTGTGTTATAAACTTTATAGTTTAATTGCTACACTTCATATTTATAGTTATACACTTTTGATCTGGTAATGTTACTAGGTCTTGAGCAGGCATATTGGCGGCGCTGATTGCCCGGAATGTCGACCCTGGCTCCCGTTCCCTTGTCCTGAACAGTGCACGGAAAGAATGCATGCATTGGAAGGGGCTAAAATGAGCCTAGTAGAAATGTCCATTTCAGAGAGGGTTGTTGTGGGGGGTGGGCTGAGGAGAGTGTGAGGACCTCTCCTCCGCATGCTGGTGCGTACGTTTTGGTACGTCATAACCATCTTCTAAGCTGTAGTCTCATGTGCACCCCAACCCTTTAGGTTACATTACAATGCCAATACTTTTAGATGTATTAAGCCATCGGTGACCGAAGTCCTCGTCTCTCCGTACATTTGCTGCGAAGGCCCCTGTGCACTCTGGGTAACTTATGGCATGAGCTAAACGGGACCAGCCAATGCCCGACTCTTAACCGATTTATCTTTGGTTGCACTCTGGTCCTAAATGGAACCAAGTGGGCCCATGAATTAAACATGAGGAAGAGGAGGGAGACGAGGAGGAGGAGGAGGAGGGGGCCTGAATCCTGTTATCTTAACGTGGTTCCACCAGGGATGAGGTCACCTCCACGGGCTGACCCGTTTCCTTGAGCCCCTCTTTGATCCGCCTCCACACCGCTCCGGGGGTGCTTGATTCATCTGTCCCCACGTCCCATCGTCTTGTGCGCACACAAAGGAAACGACACACACACACACACACACACACACACACTGAGTAACACAATTACTCTGGCTCTGCTTTAAACACAACCGTTGGATGATCAATGGAAAGCCTTAAAGCCGCTGTAGGTGAGAGGGAGTTGTTAAGAGAGAGGGAGAGAGGGACTTTCCCTCCCCTGATGGGCGAGATGCAGTCCCTGAACAAATCGTGGTAGAGATGCCCTGGAAGATGGGAGCTGAGCCGGCAGCGGTCTGAGTCGTCTTGTATAGAGACAGGCGTGTTCAACTAGCAACGGCTATTCTCACTGCTCCGTTCACACAGTAGGAGCTGACGCGTGGCTAGGCCATTGGGGATATGTGATGTATCTCAGCTCTTTACTTCGACCTAGAGCACCGTTGACACCTTTTTACAACATAAAAAAGGTGCGTTGTCATCAATCTTTGTTTCTGTGTGTTTCAGGTGGTGGTGATGAAGCGTTCTCTGGGTGTCGGTTATGCTGCCGTCGACAACCCCATCTTCTACAAGCCCAACACCGCCATGTTGCTAGGCGACGCCAAGAAGACCTGCGACGCACTCGCGGCCAAGGTGCGGGAGAGCCACGACCAATAGGAAGACCCCCCCCCTATACCCAAATCACTCGGTCCTCCAATCCGAGCGGAGCAGGTGTTGTAGGAGGAGCAGGAGGAAGAAGGTGGAGGATGACCTGGTGTATCTAGTTTATTTTTCTTTTCCCAAATAAATTCTGTAGTATTTTTGCTTTTGGAAACAAAGCGTCTGGAACACATGGCAACATGGAGATAAAACCCCAGCCTCCGTTATGGAAACATGGGTGGAGGTGCGGCTGGTGGTGTTCTTGTGGAAGCGTCGATACAGCTTTTGTTTTGTTTTCCCCACAAAGCTACTCCTTCTGCCTAGTGCTTATTGGATGGGTTTTAGTTTTTGTTTGCTCGAGGTCTAAATAAGGGAGCTTCAATGTGGAGCCTCTGTCTGCTCTTAGAAAGGAATTCAGTTTTTTACAACTGTTGGCGGCGAAATATAAAGATTGTAGCGTTGATGTTTTCAACCGTAAAAACGTCTCCCGAGCCCCCCCTTACTTTGATTTAGCATTAACGATGATAGCATTAATTGTCGAGTCCCTTTTTAAACTCGATAACAAAACTTTTGCTCAAAACTACTCCACATCCATTAACGCTTTTGTAAAGGTGATCTTTTGTGGATAGTTTTGTATGCTAGTTTTGTATTCTGGCCTAATTGATCCTATATTTAGATTGTCAAATCACACTTTCCAGTCGTACTATTGGCTGTTTTCCTTTTCAATAGTTCTTAGAATGTGTCCCTTTGTGCCTTGCCTGTTGAACTGTAAATCGTTTATCCAAAAATGATTTAAAATCCATCCCGAGATGGGTTTGAAGCCGATCTCTAATTAACTGATGAAGTGTAGGGACCCACTTTCAGTCTTCTTCTTGTCACTTTACGGCAGTAGCTCCTGCTGTGTTGAACCCTTGCTGGTCCTTCGTGCCTGCCATACGTTCTGTGGCGTCCAGTGGTGTGTTTCAAGCTACGTTCCCCCTCTTAATTCCCTATTGCTCCCCAATAGACAAACTTCCTTATACTTCAGGGCTATGAAGGAGAAGCACATTTCAAGCATGACTTATCTGTTAACTTCAACGTTTTGGAACGATGAAGACTGTAGTCAGAGATCGTTACTTAACATGCGAGTGGGAGTTGAGCAGCAGTACAAGTAAGGTTTTAGTTTCTTAATAGTATTCTTTATGAATCAATCAAATCTTTATATAATGTATTATCTATTCAGCGTCAACATTCCCCAGTGCCATATGTTCCTCTTTATTGATGACGATAGACTTTTTGAAACTATGCCGCACAATATTAGTTCTACTGTTTGTTACATTTTAGTACAAGTACTGTATGCTGTTGTTCACAGACCAGAAACTATCTAACATCGTAATATATGGACGCTACTACTAATTATGTAGAAAACGACCATTGCTCACATCTGACCAATCAGTAACTGACTGTCATTGACCAAGGATTACATCCAACCAATGACTTGTGTTTAACCACACGTTGACCAACACCCACACCTTTTATAACCTCAGTTTGATTCTGGCTTTTTAGTTCATTTGTAAAGCTTAGAGCAATGGAGCTAAAAGCTCAGAGCTTATATACTCCTTAACGAGTGACCTAAACGAGGATTATGCACACTCATCTAATTCAATCAAATCGCCAAATTTGCACATGAACTATAGGCTTAGGCTGTTGAAAGTTAATCGACATAACGCATAGAATAGGAAGCGTTGGCCCCCGATGGATTGTATTTTTCTAGAGAAGCCCTACTTGGATGTTGCTGCGTTGATATTTGATACTATGGATTTGTGTGACCAGTAGATGCATGTCAATTAGGTGAATTAAATGTACTGTGAATGTAGTTTTTAATTCACCGTGGACCTCTGTAATCCCTAATAAAACCCTCAAGTGCACATGATTTGTCTTTGTTATTTTGAATTAGTTGTAGATGTTTGTTTTGTCTAAGGCTGTAAAACTTGATTCCCAAGGAAACATCGGAAACTGAGATTCACATTTCCGTGGTAATCATGTGCGTGTGGATTGCATGAGTCCTCCATGAGGGTTGTAGCACAACAAGTGCAGGTGGAATGACACGACTGGTGCATTATTGCAAGAAGATAAAAGTCAACATACAAGCGGCACTTGATTGCTATTCATCAGTGACTGAGTGCGTGGGGGGGGGGGGGGGGGGGGATGGATGAACTTGGCACCACAGAGATGGGTGTGTGTCTCTTGATGGAGTAGAGATGCATGTCGTGGAAGGGGGGGGGGTATGGCATGTGTTTGGCATGAGGGCGGTTTCATCCTCCAACCACCACTCAGACGGTCTTATCTTCTCCCGCCGCGGGACATCTGAAGAGGGGAACTGTCACACTTTAAAGTGAGATGCAGAGATAATAGGAGAGCAAAAAAGAGTTGGCTGGCGTTCTACCAGAGTGGTGTGTGGTTCGTTTCTTTATTGAAGCGAGAGTTCCTCTCTGACTGATTGGGTTTTTTTCCTGATGGAATCAGTTGAGCGGGGTTGCGTCCCTTCGTGAGGGTTGCCGTTCGTGTCTGAGAGTTTTCTATAGAAGATGAGTGTTCCGATATGCTCGGAGGTGACGAGCTGTAGCCCCAGCTGGTCTTTTGTGACACCAGCGCCAGTATTTACCCGGCAGAGTACAGAGGGACAGCCAGCATGCTGCGCTCCTAAGCCTGAGCTCAGGTCCTTAAGACGGCCTGAAAAGAGCCAGCGGTTGTTTTGCTCGCCTTGCATGCGATTTGGACCGGGAAGGTATTTTGTTATTTACCAACCATTTAGCTGCCTAGGGTTTTAGAATGGGAAGAGAAGACATGCTATGTCTCGTGTGTGTGTGTGTGTGTGTGTGCAAAGTGACAAAGGTCTGGATTATCTGCGTTCATAGACAAAGTTTCATCAACCTCTCAAAAGTTGTTCACATTTCTGAAAACATTCAGGTTTAGCTTAAACAGGATCAGTCGTATAGATAGTTTTGAGTGGTTGGTAAAGATAATAAAGGCAATTTAAATGAACAAAACCGCAGTTGGGTTTGATATACAGTTGTTTGGTTTACGTTATGTTCCGTGCATGCAAGGTGAACATGAAAGAAGATTACAATTACTGAGTCACACCGAGTTTTCTCAAGTGAAAACTGCTGAACCATCATTGCTAGCTTCACATTGTGTCGTGTAAACGCGTCTATGACATCCTTGTCTCCATGTTCACTGTGTGTTCCTAGAAAGCATCGGTACGTACCATCTTACAGACGACACGGTTAACCTGATGCAACAACACACCAACGGGCCAGTGCGTGGACAGCCTGGGAGCCCCTGTTCACCTCTGACCTCTCTGGGGTGTTCCCGTGCACTGGCCTCAAACGGCAGAATGCTGAGGATGTGCATTAGCGGTGTTATCGGCTGAAGGGAGAGTGATGAGCAGCAGAGTGGAGAGTTGGAAGTTAAAAGTGGCCCAACCCGTCCTCATGGGGGAGGGAGGGGAGAGGAAGGGGAGGTCGCCGGTCAAGTCACCCAGGACCCTGGCCCCGCCCACCTGCCTTCATTTCCCACGCTGCGCCGCCTGAACGCCCCGGCGGCTTGTTTGGAGAAGCGGTGTAATGGAGGGCTCTTAAAAGCTTCCAGGGCCACTCGGATACCTTGTGTCACACAAACACGCACGCACACGCACAGAGGCACGCACGCACGCACACACATGTACACACACACACACACACACACACACACCTGTTGTCGTCCTGTACGTCGGCGGCGGCGGCAGCGGCTAGAGATGAATGTCGGCTAACCTGCTACTCTGCTGCTCCGTTTACCGCTGAACATAAACAGCCTGGGAACGGGCCCTTTTAGCCCACTTTATTGTCCAGCTGCTGCCCGACCGCTGGATGTATATCTGTGGAGAAGGAGGGATGGGAGGATGAGAGGAGAAGGTGGGTGCTGGGTCGGGAGGGAGGAGGTGAAGGACTGGTTAATGTACCACAGAGGAGTAGAGGACCTGGGGGTTTCTCTGAAGTATGGCAGGCTCTGGTGTGTGTGTGTGTGTGTGTGTGTGTGTGTGTGTGTGTGTGTGTGTGTGTGTGTGTGTGTGTGTGTGTGTGTGTGTGTGTGTGTGTGTGTGTGTGTGTGTGTGTGTGTGTGTGTGTGTGTGTGTGTGATTAAGGCATTACAAAGTGCCGGGGGAGAAAAATGTTTATTGAAAAAAAATCTTCAAAGACAAAGTCCACCCTTCAAGAGCAGAAAAAGGCCATTTAGCACCGGCTTGTTATTGTGTTGCGGCCGGGCAGGAGTTGTAATGCAGTAGGAGAACCGAAACCAAAATGAGAGACAAATTAGGTTTACTCTGAACGGTTAGGGAACACAGGGGATTCATGCTGTGAGGTTTTTATCGTAATTTGTCTGAAGTTGGGGCTCTCACAAAAACATTAGAAAATATGAGTAAGAACAGAAGTATTGTCTGAAATAGATCAGCTTTGACTCAAATTTGTAATAGGCTAATTCATCTCAATCATAATTTCAAGTTCATGGATTTCCTCTGCGGGCCTCAAAATAGAATTCAATTGAAGACTTAACATTATTGTGTTACCCTCCAAAATCCCACTCCGATGAAGCCCTTCGGGTCTGACGAACCTGGAACATCGCTCCATGTTGTGGTCTCACTGCTCTGGAAGGTCTGTTGTGTTTCTCAGTAACGGTCCAGGTGCTTGAAACCTGCTTGAGAGAGATCCTGTCCTTTTAATGTTGACGTTGTCTTTAACCTTTTTAACACTGTCTCATTAAAGTGGAGACTGATGAAATGATGGTTCCCACTTATTGTTCTTTTCTGTCCTTCTTTGGTTCCTAACGCTGTGCCTCCCTCCATCTCGGACCTCCAACATGTCCTCTCAGCCTTTCACCTGGACACCATGACCACTTTACCATGTTATATTATTATAGGTAGATTATTTTATTGACTCATGGGGCTTTTCATCTCTTTCATCCTCTACCCTGTGTGTGTGTGTGTGTGGGTGTGGGTGTGGGCGTGTGTGTGACACAAGGTATCCGAGAAGGCTGGTATTATTGTGGCTAGAGGAAGTTGTGTAACCCCAATAACCCCCCCCCCCCCCACACACTAGTATAGAGGTGTGTGTGTGTGTGTGTGTGTGTGTATCCAGTGGCTTGGTCCTTTGACAGTGACCCCCCTCCACCAATGAGTGGGCTCTGCCATGATCTCTCTGTAGCCCTGTGACTCACGGTGACTGGATGTGTTCGGATGCCAGTAAAAGCAGAGAGTGGGTCTGGGGTCATTTATGGTGCATCTCTTTTATAAAATATGCCTCACTGACTCACTCACTAACTCACTCACTCTATTATCTTGGTTTCGTACTTATGTTTAGTCATCTTCTCGTTCTTCTCGTAACTCACTTTTTATTAAATTTTTGCTTATAACATTACCGAAAGTCTCTCTCTCGCTATAGTGCTCTCTCTTTTTATAGCGCTCTCTGTCTCTCTATAGTGCTCTATGGTCTCCCCTTTTGTCTCGCTCGCTCTCTCTCTATCTCCCTCTCTCTCTCTCTCTCTCTCTCTCTCTCTCTCTCTCTCTCTCTCTCTCTCTCTCTCTCTCTATACTATATATCCACCTATAGTCATGAAGACAAACACACACACACACACACACACACACACACACACACACACACATGCACAGACACAGTAATGATGACATATGTAAATGTGCACAAACAAAGTCTCACACACAGCACAACACACATATGACCGTAGTGGTGCGTAGCGTGTCTGGGGGGCTTTCGTCCTTAGGTGGTCTGACAGGGATTCGGCTACGTTAGTTAATGACCCCCCCAGGTGATGTGTCCCATCGTTATACAGCGATATTCGTGCCCCATGGGCTCTGGGTTAAGTGGTTTGATGGCAGATGCGATACGACGATGAAACTGAGATAAAAATGTCAATATAACAACCCGGTGATTAAAGGCTATTTGCCTTCCTGTTGCACATCCCGGGTATTCTGTGAAGAATCATCACATCACCAGGGTTCCCTAAACACACCTTGTGTTCAGTAGTGCACATGAGGGCTTAATCTCAGAGCCATTTCCTCTACTCAGACTCGCTGCCAAGGTTTTAACAAATGCTTTTTGGATTATTATGGGGAAAGATTTTTTTATGTTGCCTTGAAATATCTTTTTTATATGAATGTTTGCGCAGGCTGGTAAAGCTCTGAATACCACGGGGGCTGCCTGGCTGACCTCGCGTGACACCCTCATAAAAGAAGAAGAGCTGGAGCAGAAGGCTTGGTTTTCAACACTCAACGTTATCGTGGCCGATCTTGAACGCCACTCGGATGCTTGATATTTCGAATATCAAATATGGATTTCAACAAAATATTAAATGTGTATGAGGAATAATGGTGGGTTTTGAAATATGATAGGCAAAATAATGTATGTTTGTCCTAAATGACATTATGGTAACAAGTTTGGAATAAGTTTGCCATGGTTTGTTTTGTCGTTTTTTATGCTGTTTATATGATATTTGTTACATGGATTGTAAAATGTTTTTTGTATTTGTTACATTGTTTGTTATTTTGTTCGTTTTTTTGTAAGGTTGCTTGTGTTTCCTTGTTTTTTGTACCATGTTTGAACATTCTTTGTAGCATTGCGTCTAACAACTCTGTGTCCACGTCATTGTTGAGTAAGGGGGGTACGGTGTCCTGGCTGAAATTTAAATCAGTGACACATCAGATGAGGCTGAACCAGCTGGAAGATGTCTCAACCGCTGTCATCAGCCTGAGAGACACACACACACGGGCACAGAGAAACAGACACACACATGGACATTCGATGCATGCAGGCACGGGGACACAGACACACACCTACACAGACACACTCACATAGTCACACACAGCATCAAATCCCCAACTACCAGTTATGTCCTTCTTCTCATGACATAGACATCCCTCTTATCAGAGAGAGAGAGAGAGGGAGAGAGAGAGAGAGAGAGAGAGAGGGAGAGGGAGTGAGAGAGAGCATTCTAGAACTTCCCCCCCCCCCCCCATGAAGCAGCTGTGGTATGAGGTCCTCAGGAGAGACGGGGATGGATGTGATGACGTGTGTGTCTTCTGCAAACCTCTTAACTCTGAAGGGCCTGTGAGAGTGTGTGTATGTGTGTGTTTGTATTTGTTTTTACGGTAAATATAGAAAGCTGCATTTTTGTTTTACACCTGGTGACTCAGAACTAGCATGAGCATCTAGCTGTTAGACGTTAAATTGAGGATACTTTATTTGTCATCGACCACCAAGGCATGTGTGGCTATATCAAACACATAGCGACCATGTGAAGCATCCTCATCACCATCCTCCTCATCTTTATTCCTTATTTTATCTCTAGACCTCCTCTGGTCCTCTTCAGGTAGGGCCCCCTACCTCTCTCTCCATCCCTCCCTTTGTCTCTCTCTCTCTCTCTCTCTCTCGCTCTCGCTCTCGCTCTCTCTCTCTTTTCCTCTGATTCAGCGGTGCTGACCCGGTGAGCAGAGCACAGAAACAAAGGTGGTTGGTATAGACCAACAGTTGTATGCAACCTGTGTGTGTGTGTGTGTGAGTGAGAGAGAGAGAGAGAGAGAGAGTTCAATGGGAGAGTCAGGTATCAGGTGATTCACTTCACTCTTCAGCGTCCCTGGGGGCCTCATGGGCGACACACACACAAAAGGAGCCCCCTGACACTGAGAGAAGAAGAGCGATGGGGTTTCACAGCCTCGGTAGAAGAAATATAAACACCAAATCTTTACTCTGAGGACCTCTCCCTCTGCTCTGTGAGAGCTCTCTCTCTCTCTCTCTCTCTCTCTCTCTCTCTCTCTCTCTCTCTCTCTCTCTCTCTCTCTCTCTCTCTCTCTCTCTCTCTCTCTCTCTCTCTCTCTCTCTCTCTCTCTCTCCCCCCTTTATCCCCCTCTCTCTGTATTTGAAACAACTACAAAGGGCTAAAACATCTGAGCCTGTTGTGTTAGCAGTACTACATGTCACAAAGGTATTCACCCTTGTGTGTGTGTTTGTCTGTGTGTGTGTGTGTGTCTGTGTTTTTGTCTCTGTGTGTGTGTGTGTGTGTGCGCCCGCGATTGTACATGCGTGCCCAGGTGGATCTCTTGCCCCTGTGTGTGTTTGTGTGTCAGTGTGTGTGTGACACCCAGCATACCTCATACAGTAGCCAGCATACCTCACCTGCTGGCTGTGTTTGAACACCTTCCAGCTGTGTGCTGGTCCATTGAGCTGGGGAGGCTCTGGTATCTGCTGTTTGATCCCAGTAGGGGCCCTTAACTGATGTGGACCAGGAGGGGTACCTACCTGAAGAGGACCAGGAAGGGCCCCTACCTGAAGAGGACCAGAGGGGCCCCTACCTGAAGAGGACCAGGAGGGGTCCCTACCTGAAAAGGACCAGGAGGGGTCCCTACCTGAAGAGGACCAGGAGGGGTCCCTACCTGAAGAGGACCAGAGGGGTCTAGAGATCAAATAAAGGTTAAAGATGAGGAGGATGGTGATGAGGATGCTTTACATTCAGAGCGTTTAGCAGACGCTTTAATCCAAACTGACCTACAATAAGTGCATTTGTCAGAAGAAAGACAAACACAAAAATATATTGCGGTCGGTACAGTACAGATATTCATAGAAACTAGGTGCCAAGCACTTAGGTTAACCCATTCCCCGTACTGAGAAAAATAGCTAGGAACAGACTCAAAACTATTCTAAGTACTATTTGTAAGTGGCAGGATGTACAACAAACTGATGTGTACAGATGATGATGATGATGATGATGCTAATGACGGTGATGATGACGATCAGGATGATGTTGATTCCGGTAAGGACCAAGAGGAGCGGGAATAGAAACCAATGAGACCGACATTACAACACCAGGATCATCTTCTCAATGTGTTGCACAAGTTGAGGCTGAGTAGCTGTTTGTGTGTGCGTGTGTGTGTGTTTATTTATGTGTGTGAAAGATATAGACAAAGGTGTGTTCCATGAGATGGAGGAATGGGGAGAGAGAGAGAGAGAGAGAGAGAGAGGGAGAGAGAGAGAGAGGGAGAGAGAGAGAGAGAGAGAGAGAGAGAGAGGGAGAGAGAGAGAGAGAGAGAGGGAGAGAGAGAGAGAGAGAGCAAGACAAAGGGGGAGACGGAGAGAGAGAGAGAGAGAGGGAGAAAAAAAGAGAGAGAAGGAGAGAGACAGGGACAGAGAAAGAGAGAGCAAGACGGAGGGAGAAAGAGAGAGAGATAGACAAAGGGAGAGACGAGAGAAAGAGAGAAGAAGAGTAGAGAAGTCGTGTGATATAGCCCACTCTCTGCTTTTACTGGCGTGTGGCCACACATGTCTTTTTGGTCAACGAGAGGCTATTGGGTTCTGTCTGAAGCACGCAACAACATAAGGTGTTTCTTCTTAGAAGCTCCTTCCTCCTTCAGGTGGATCATTGTTCACACTCACTCACACACCCAGTCACACTCCCAAAAGCATGCGGGCCTCTGTTTGTTCACAGCGTCTATCAGATGGAACCGCGAAGAATCCCTCCCAACAACACAGCGGTCTGGAAACAACGGTGGACGTCTGTAATCAGAGCCCGCTATCTCCCTCCCCATCTCCCTGCGTGCCTGGTGGTCAGAGTGCCAAGGCGTGTGAGGCCGGCCTCGGGAGTGTTGACAGCGCAGCAACACGACAGCCTGTCTGAGATCGCTGTCAAGAAACCAAAAAAAAAAACAGACGCCATTGGTGACAGCTGGAGAACTTGTCCTTGCTTCATCCATTTGCCCTCTTTCTGAAGGTCGCCCCCCACCCACCCCCCAGCGGGGATGGGGGGGACGGGGAGATGGGTGTGCTGCCTTGACATGGAGGGTTATCCACCTGATGCTGAACTCCCTAGTGGGGGACCCCTCTCTCCACAACCTTCAGGGAAAGGGCAAGTGTACGAAGCAAGGGCAAGTCCTCCAGTTGTCACAAGTGGCTTTTTTTTTGACAGGCTGTCAACATTCTCGAGGCCGGCCTGAAGACGGAGGGTTATCAAGTGGAGGCCATCCCCCCTCGGTGGTACAACGAACCAGGCCCCCGTGATCGGACTCCGCCCATCACGGAGGAGCGAGGTGAAGCCCTCGGGGGGGGGAGGGGAAGGGGGAGGGGCGTGAGGACAACCTTGAGAAGGAAGAGAACGCAGAAGGGTCCTCTCATTCCCGGGAACCGACGAAGGGGGGCGCGGGAATCCAACCCGAACCGAGGTAAAGCACGGATAAGGTGGCGATGCGTCTGATTCCCGGGGGAACCATCGCCCCTCACAGATAAGACACCATTTACCTCTCTCTGATGAGGATAATGATTCATACGGTAATAAGGTTCATTATACGGAGCCAGGCCGCTGCCCTTAGAGACGGGTAAACAAGCGAGAGAGGGGTAAACAGAGGGGCGGACGGAGAGAAAACAGGGTGCAGTAGGGGAAGCCCTCATCAGTGTGATAGGCAGTGACTCACCACTTGGAGCACTCCATTTGTCTGCATCCCCAGCCAGGACACACTCCGGAGCACAGCCGCGGGCTGCCAAGAGCTCTCTGGAGGAGGGATTGATAAGCAGAGGACGTGAAATGTGTGTGTGTGTGTGTGTCGAGTGTGCGTGCGTGTGCGTGTGTGTGCATATATGTCTTTAATGAAAGTTCCCCAGTAAAGCCGTAGAGTATGTGTTGGTGGGAACAGTGAAGAGAATACATTCTTGTTGATTATCGTGATTGTTTGTGTTTTTCTGGTCCATGTTCATGCCAACATTAACCTTCATGTCCCCCAGGCCCGCGAGTTACACAACAGCAACAAAAGCAGCAACAGGAGACGTTTTGTGGTTCCAGGAGCTAAACCTCAAATCCCATTATTTTGGGTAGAAACTAGACTGGTTGAATACCATCTCACGAAATGTCCAAGAAGGGAAACATCGATCACACCTTCAACCCATAAACTCTGAGTTTCCACTCAAAAGTATTAGAAATGTAGATATCTATGAATGTATTTTATTTTCATTTTGACATTGCTATGATATGGAAATGTGTTTTTTAACATCATCCCCGAGGTTAAGGATCCTGAGGTGAATTGGCAAACCCAGCCTCTCCAACAACTACAGGTAAAAGCCAACTTAAGTTATTATCCATTTTACTTTCCAGTTACGATCTGCAGCTAGAACCCTGATGAAGGCCTCTAACCCTAGGCCTCAATGAGGTGTTTTCCCTCCAGTCCTGTGATTGGACAATTCAGTCTTCTCAAGACTTCTCAAGTGTGCCAAGATACAGTTCTCAACGTCCAACCATGAGGAACCGATTGCAGTCCCTGTGGAGCGATGTGTGTGTCTGTGTGTCTGTGTGTGTGTGTGTGTGTGTGTGTGTGTGTGTGTGTGTGTGTGTGTGTGTGTGTGTGTGTGTGTGTGTGTGTGTGTGTGTGTGTGTGTGTCTCTGTCTGTCTGTCTGTCTGTCTGTCTGTCTGTCTGTCTGTCTGTCTGTCTTTGTGTGTGTGTGTGTGTGTGTGTGTGTGTGTGTGTGTGTGTGTGTGTGTGTGTGTGTGTGTGTGTGTGTGTGTGTGTGTGTGTGTGTGGGTGTGTGTGATCCACAAAGCGTACAGATCTCGAGGATGGATGAGTGCCATCCCCAAAGTAAAGGATCTGTGTTGTGCACTCCATCTGTTCACCCCAATGGAGCATCGGGACTCTTCAGAGACCGACTTCGCAAATGACGGGGCGGGTTAATTACGGTTTGGTTCCATATTTAACTGGTTGGTTTAGGCTTGGTACAATGTTGGCATGCTGCAATTTGCAGCTTTAAGTAATGGATGAGATGCTGTTGATCGTTCCATATTTAAGTGGTTGGTAGAGGCTTGATAGAAAGATGGCCTGAAAGATGTTTCAGCTTTTAGTTGTGGATGCTATGCTGTAGTTACTGATTAAAAAATGCACTTGCACATAATACTTTGCACGTTTCTTCTCTAGTCATTCCTTAATTCAACTTTCAATGGTTTTGAAGCTGCTGTACACTGCTGCTTAATGTTCTGTGCTATGCGGTTAGATTCTGTGGAATAATAAGTATGCTGAATTTGATGTCTTCTGGGACATTTGTCTATTGGCACCGATTTTTGCAGTAAGGGAGGTCAGCTGCAAAGGATGCTCTATGGGTAAAAGGTATACAAATATCTATTTTACATCTCAAGCTAGCCTGCCAGTAATTGTTGTGTGGTATAGCGTACCACCACATCTTTTATTTCGTTTTTTTGTTGCAGACATTAAACATTTTAAAACTGCACGTCTGTCATTAGCAAAACACCAAAAAAAAAGCTAAAATAACAATAACATTAGTGACTGTTCGTGGGACAGAAGTAGTGAAGCAATGTGTTGGTGTGTGTATGTGTGTGTGTGGAGTAAAGTGTGTATGCTTGTTTAGGTGAAGTCAAACTACCACTTTACTAGACCTTAGCCCAGGAAGCCCATGTCACCTGATGTTCCCGCCCCTTTCTCCCCATTGGCCAACCCATTAGGTCAGGCAGATGGGGAGAGATTTACAAATTCAACAATCCTTTCACATCTTTGAAAACAACAATTACACCAACCATTACGTTGAAAATGAAACGTAAAGATATCCCATCTTAATAGTATGAATTCATTTTCATAAAATAAACAATACATAAACAACCTCAGTGATTTGTCATATCTGGTTTTTCTCAGAAGAAAGCCGGCTTCTAGTGTGCAGGGAAAACCTCTTCAAGGTAAAAACAGAAGCCTCTGGGGGTTTATTTGCCTTCATTTCTCAGAAGCAGTCCACGTGGTTCTTCTTCCTTGCAGGGATCTCTGGGGGTTTCACCTCTGGCAGCGGCCCAATACACTGCAGTCTAACCCTGGCTCTGTTACAAACACTTGGGGTTTACTGCCTTGCGCAAAAGCACTTAAATCACTAATGGAAATGAGGAACCATTTCTCGGCCATCGGCATCCCGGAATCACAGTTCTCTTATCTCAAGCATCGGGTGCTGGGTGACGTTCCTTAATCACTGACCAATAACACTCGAACTTACTAGGAGATGATTTACATTAGGAGAGGGAGAGGGGATATGCTGAAAAAAGAACAAACAACAAACGTTCCAGTTAGTGTGTGTGTGTGTGTGTGTGTGTGTGTGTGTGTGTGTGTGTGTGTGTGTGTGTGTGTGTGTGTGTGTGTGTGTGTGTGTGTGTGTGTGTGTGTGTGTGTGTGTGTGTGTGTGTGCGCGTGTTCCTCACATTGAATGTTTATTTGTGTGTTTGCTTACGTACGCACGTGTGTCTAACATAATGTTTATTTGTGTCTGTGCGTATACGTGTGTGTGTTTTATCAGAAGGCCCAGCAGAGTCCCAACTTTAAAACAAACACCAGCTATAGACCGTCGGAGTGACGCCAGAGAGAAGGACCTAAACGTCAAGCACACCCACCACCCCCTGAACATCCAGGGCACTTTGCTATGACTCACTCCAAACGTTGCAATTGAGTTTTGTGTCAGTGTGCTGGTCTGCCTAGTAGATGCATCTGTTTGTATAGTTATAAACTGCATTTTGTTAGTATTTGCAAGCCTTAATGGGCATCTACATTACACGTGTTTATTTGTGTGTGTGTGTGTGTATGGGTAGCGGCGTGATTCTTGAATATAGGCTGATCAGTTTCGCTTAGTGGCAGGCTTCTGGTGTGTGGATGTGAAACATGTTCAGCGGTGGGTTAGTGGTTGACAGGTGCTGGTATGTATACATCTCAGTGTCTGTTTACTCTGAATGGCTCGTGCTACCGCGGCCGTTCCAGCGCGGCTAATAAAGTATAAAGTACACACTGCTAATACATTGGGCTCAATATGGTTCCCTCCCTCTCTGGCGCTAGTGAGCTACGCAGATTAGCACGTTTGTCAATAGCACCCCCCCATCCGTCTGAATGACTGACTGACTGACTTAGCTGGCTGGCTGTCTAAATTGCTGACTAGGCTGTACTGTTATCTGCTCTTTGGGCTTAGTGTTCTGTCAGAGCGGAATAGGTAAGAAGGAAGCATAGAAACATTCTTACTTCTGGCTATTTTATATATGACATTAGATCCGCCATTTTACTTTTTATGAAGGGCTTTTCACTGGCCTCTGTGCTGTTTAAAACCCGCACATGCAGAGGCACACACGCTGAACATACATACAATAAAAGAAGCTGTAACATGAAATGAGCTTGAACCTTTAAATGTGCACTTTGTTTTTTACAGGCTGTCTCTGCAGATGTTGAGCTCAGTGTCTGTTTTTGCTGACCATCTGAAGTAGAGCTTAATATAGGCTGGTTCAGTTCTCACAGTAGGCCTATATCACAATTATGAACGTTTTTATCTCAATTAAAAAACATTAATTTAAACATTAAACATACAAAACGCAACAAAAAGTATAATTTGTACAAAAGTGCAGAGACGCATGTCATCCGTCCAGCTGCTTCATATCAGCTACTGGCCCTTTAAGGAAGGTTTATCTCATCCAACACAATCTGATATTGGCCTCTAATATGTCCTTTTGTGCACTTGAGCCCGTTAATAACATCACCCTGTCCTCAGACACATTCTCCGCTGTGTGTGTGTGTGTGTGTGTGTGTGTGTGTGTGTGTGTGTGTGTGTGTGTGTGTGTGTGTGTGTGTGTGTGTGTGTGTGTGTGTGTGTGTGTGTGTGTGTGTGTGTGTGTGTGTGTGTGTGTTTCTGAATAAGTCAGTTTGACTTTTAGGAAGAATGTGTTTAACAAAGGGTAAATCATCTCCGACCATTGGCTGTCCAGCATAACTATTGTAAATATTTGAAGGAAACTGTTGACACGAAGATAACAGACTAATGCCGTGTGTGTGTGTGTGTGTGTGTGTGTGTGTGTGTGTGTGTGTGTGTGTGTGTGTGTGTGTGTGTGTGTGTGTGTGTGTGTGTGTGTGTGTGTGTGTGTGTGTGTGTGTGTGTGTGTGTGTGTGTGTGTGTGTGTGTGTGTGTGCGTGTGTTTGTGTGTGTGAAGAGATAGCAGTAGGTCAGACGGATGGGCCATGATTTAGTTGAAGAAAGACCCAAAACTTTTACAGAATATCACAGTGAATGAAGAGGAACAGGTGTGAAAAGACGCAAGCAGAGGAAGTGTGAATGAAGGAAAGGAGCCATGAAGGGAAGGAAAAAGGGATTAGGAGAGAAGAATACAGGGAGGAGTGAGATGTAGGTGGAGGAAAAAGATGGATGTTGGAAATTGAAATGGACAAAACAAAGCCAGCCATTAGCTAAATCAAAAAGTCATGTAATAGTCCAATTGAAAAGTGAGTGTGTGGTGGACTTTATTTTGATTTAGACTAAAAGACACTTAATCAGTATTCTGTTAAAAAACATCTCTGGAATCTAGCAACAGTATTGTAAATAGGTTCAAGGGTTCATTGTTTCAAGGGAACTGTACTATGCTTACCTATGCTACTCTCGGCTATTTATATCTCTATCCTGTTGAATGTAAGCATATCACAATTTTTACTCTCTATGTGAGCCCAGACAGCAGGTTTGTTCCATTGGTCCGTTTTTTAAACAGAAGTGGATTCATTAATGGTTGCATTGTTACGTTATACCGTTATACTGAGCGTTCTCGCTGGGTGCTAACTCAGCTCTTTCCTGGGTGCTTGATGCTAGCTCCAGGAATGGACGCCGTTAAGTCACGGGGGGTTCCAAGAAAAGCATGAGCTTAGTGTTTGTCCTCTGGCCATCCGTCTTGATTAAGCAGAGTTGTTTAGTGTTTGAACATGATAAAGATAGGGCGCCTGCTCTATCAACATCCAGCCAGAGCGGCCGTGGAAACTATGAGCCGAATAAAGTCAAACACAAACAGAAGTGTTCTCCCCTGTGGCGGAGGGGTTCGTCTGCCTACTCCAAACACCCTCTAAAGACCTCTTCCATTCACACCATTTCTCTGTGACGTCCCTCCGCCGACGACGCTGAGAGGTGTTTGTGCTTTGGAGACGGGGTCAGAGTTGTGGGTGGGTTTTTGTTCCCGCGCGGCTCGTCTGAGGGGGTTTAGGGTCTGGGTGTTTGTGTCCAAGTGTTCCTCAGTGGCGGCTCTCTGAGTGCCTGATGGAGCGTTTATGGTGGATCTTGTGTTGCCAAAAAAGGAATTGGTTTCGCAATTATACTGACGCCCGCTATTTAGCTATTTAGAAGGTTGCAATAATAGCTACAAGGATCACATCAATTCTGGTTCCAACAGTTTTAAAGACGAATGCGTGTACATTATCTAGATTCTTAAATGATCAGCTTATAGAAAGAGGATGAGTAGCAGTAATTATAACGTGTATTTTGCGCTTCAAATAAGCGTTACTATAAGCCAAACAAATGTCCATCTCATTACCCAGTTTATTTCAAGGTAGGATACAAATAAAACAGGAAACTAGATGCTGGCTATGAATGGTTTGTCTATTCATAACATACAAATGTGAAATAGCATCATCGTAGTTCACCATAACCTGCCAACCGAATCGGTTCCGCTTCAGGCTTGTTAAACCCCTTTTGTGTCTTCGGTATCCCCATGACCAATAGAAAGATCTTGTTTGGTGGTTTTGTGTGTGTTCACCAGACCAGGAAGTACCTTTACATGTACTTCCCTTTACTCTTGACCTCTGACCTCTCCCAGGGGTTTGCGGCCGGTTTACAGTCACACAGCCCCGATGGAAAGCAGTGGGAACACGCTTTAGTGACTTCCTGTTCGGTCGGTGAAAGCACCCTGATGGTCAGTCTGCCGACTCCCTCTCGCCTTCTTTATTCACTGCTTATTGTTTGCGTTACCTAGCAACCAGAACAACAAATGCTAGTCCTTTTTAAAGGTTGAAAGTACAAAAATAGAGCTTGCTAGCCAGAGTTTGTCCCTGACGTCTATGTTTGTCGATTTACGAACAATGATGCGAAGGGGAATAGAGCAGTGTGTGTGTGTGTGGGGGAGAGGCCGCTCGTAGTTCTACTGAGGGCCAAGGCAGAGTACTTGTCTGTTAGCACGTTGTATATCAGCTCCATAGGAACTCAGCCCAAAGAAGCTGTTTCTGCTACAACAGCAAGATCCATGCCAAAGAAAGATGCTTGGGTCAGACTGAATCTGGAGTCAGTGGATGTGAAATTATAGCGAGGAATGAACTCCAAAAATGTTTCCATTCTTATAAGATTTACAATTTGAATTTGTTATTGGATTAGAGGATTTTTCTCTTTGAAGAAAATAAAAACACAAACGCAAAATGGAGAGAAATGTATGTGGTTTTCAGAATAAATTGATAATTACCCAACAATTTTGGAGGCGGTTTTATGTTACTAAGAAACACAAAGAAATGTTGTGACGGTTGGAAAGCTTTGTTCCACTTGTAATGATACAATTATGCTGCTTGTGAGATAACACACACTACCTCAAATAATGATGAGCCATTTTTCGAGTGTTTTTGGTTGATTATGCAAATATGGGAAAACTTTCAAAAACAGTATACTCAAACGATTTCAGTTCATCACCCATGTTTAGCCCCCCCTCGCATGAACACTTTTAACAAATGAAACCACTTTAATTTCTAATCTCTTAGGCTCAAACACATCTACAACAACACGTGTTCAACAAGGGGTAAATAAGCATTGTTGAAGAATATATTATGCATATATATATATATATATATATAGTTTGAACATATATAGTTTGAACATATTTTTTATGTTCAAACTAGAATATAAAAAATATGTAAATAAAATCCTGGTCCAACAGGAAAACCAGGGGATGCTGAGAATCCAGCATATGAACGCTGCCAAAAGTTTGGTGAAATACAACAGAGGAGCAAAGGGCTTAACAAGACTCAAGCAGCACAACGACAATAAGCTGAGAAGAAAAGGAATGGAAAAACACTGACTAAAATTCTCCAGGGAATGGGTTCTTCTAAAGTAACTCTATTGGGCATTTATATAAACCCCTCTCCAATCCCTCTCCTACACACATCAGACACACACACACACACACACACACACACACACACACACACACACACACACACACATACACACACACACACACACACACACACACACACACACACACGCACACGCACACACGCACACACTCACACACACACACACACACACACACACACACACACACACACACACACACACACACACGCACACGCACACACGCACACACTCACACACACCAGAGACACACAAAGCACACATACACACAGGAGGAGACACTTATTGGTTGGGATTTTTTAATCACTGGTTGTTTTTATTTGAATGGAAATTTACTTTTCTTACAATCACATCATACAGTCCTCAGTAAAGAAAACAGATGATTTTGTATCATTTCATCGAGGGAGATCTTGTAGAACAAATTGAATGCAGCTCATCTGAGCTGTTGCCCAACCTGTTGTCAATCCTACGTACTTAACTGTGTGTGTGTGTGTGTGTGTGTAGTATACTGTGTGTGTTTACTATACTGAGTGTGTGTGTGTGCGTGTGTGTTTCTGTGGGTGTGTTTGCCCTTTCGTGTGCAGTGCAATGTTTAATGTTCCAGGAATGGAACCCTAGAGGGGACACACACACACACACACACACACACACACACACACACACACACACACACACACACACACACACACACACACACACACACACACACACACACACACACACACACACACACACACACACACACACACACACACACACGTACACAAATACACACACACACACAAACAGCTGTGTACGAAGCAGTGTTTGATCAGCGCGAGGAGAAGGGCGACCCTGGACCTCTGTCTCTTCGCTGAATGCCGCGCATGTTCTTCATCTCAATTCTTTAATGAAGTATTTTTATGAGGCGTTGGTTCTGCTCAGACACACACACACACACACAGAAACACACACACGCACACACACACACACACACACACACACACACACACACACACACACACACACACACACACACACACACACCACACACACACACACACACACACACACACACACACACACACACACACACACACACACACACACACACACACACACACACACACGTTACATCTCAGCATAGATTAGCTGATGCTGCTTGAGGACAGCTTTTAATGTACACTGTACACCGTATTGATTACAGTTCTCTGAATGCATACATGAGTGCATACACAACCACTTATTGTCTTCTTTTGTGTGTTGTATAGGTTACGCGCGTGCATGAGTTTGTGTCTATATACGTAACCTTTATCAGTGTGGCCACACACCGCTTTGTGTAGGTGTGTGTGTGTGTGTGTGTGTGTGTGTGTGTGTGTGTGTGTGTGTGTGTGTGTGGGTGTGTGTGTGTGTGTGTGCCCGTACATGTGAGTGACTGAGTGTCTGTTCATGTGCAGGCCTGTGTATGTGTAGGTGTGTTCATGTGTGTGGTTAGCTGTGTACGTGTGTGTGTGTGTGTGTGTTTGTGTGTGAGTGTGTGTGTGTGTGAGTGTGTGTGTGTGTGTGTGTGTGTGTGTGTGTGTGTGTGTGTGTGTGTGTGTGTGTGTGTGTGTGTGTGTGTGTGTGTGTGTGTGTGTGTGTGTGAGCATGCACGTGGCTTGTGGTCCAGGTAGGAGTGTGTGAGTCATGGTACAGCTGTGGTCCAGATGAGGGAGGCCACCTGCTCCCTCTCTTTATTTAATCTGCGCCTTACCTCCATCACGTGCACACACTCACACACACTAACAACCTCCGTCACGTGCACACACTCACACACACTCACACACGCTAACACACTAACACACTAACAACCTCCAATTAGGACAGCCTTGACTCACACCATGCCTACGCATGCATGCAGACACACACATGCACACGCAGCCCCACACAGGCACACACACTCAAAGGCACACACACACACACACACACACACACACACACACACACACACACACACACACACACATGGAGATGCAGTCACGGAGACACACATGGGTACACAGGCATGGTCACACATGGACACATAGTTACACACACACACACACACACACACACACACACACACACACACACACACACACACACACACACTCACACACACACACACACACACACACACACACACACACACACACACACACACACACACACACACACACACACACACACACACACACGCGCACACACGCACACACAGTCACAGGACATGGCTGTAGTGTTTGTTTCATGTTTGTGTATGTAAGAGAAGTCAGACAGACAGACAGAGCAGTTAGAGAGAGTCCTGAGGCTGGGAGTCGGACTGGGGGGTTTGTCAGGGACACAATCCCAGAACGGCATTTTCCTGAACAGTGTCTGATCAGATAAATATCTCCATTCTCCTGCTATCAGTTTGTTCAATAAGAGATACCAAGAGATAAACCATCCTCTTCCTGACATCTTCCAGCTCTATTTTTACTACATAACTTAGAAGACTTAACCTTAGAGACTCAAAGTTTCTTGTGGATTCTGTTTTGGGCTACGCAAGTCAACTCATATCATAGGATTATTATTATCCTTCAAATTTAAAATGTCCCTTCTCTCTAATTGGAGGAGTTGAAATAAGGTCAACACAACCATATCCTGTGTCGCTATACCATCACGCTGCTCATGTTTAAGATACTTACCCAACCATGACCATGTTATGACTGTGTCTAAATGATTGATATCAATAGTTTAGTCTGTTGAACACACACTCACTGTCTGGATGCCCAGTGTGTGTTTCCCTCAATCCAACATTTACACACAAACAATCCGCCAGTCAGGAGCAATTTCACGTTGGACGCTTGCGGTTCCTCTGTTTGTGCCTCGTCCATTCATGGTGGTCGTGGTTGGACCACACTAGGTGTGTGTGTTCGTGTTTGTGTGTGTGTGCGTGCGTGCGTGTGTGTTGTGTGTGTGTGTGTGTGTGTGTGTGTGTGTGTGTGTGTGTGTGTGTGTGTGTGTGTGTGTGTGTGTGTGTGTGTGTGTGTTTGTGTGTGTGTGAGTGCATGTCTGTCTACACCTGCATTGTAGTAGAATGCATATCACCCAGCCATATCTAATCTGAGAATAAATAATAGGCACGGTCTAAACCTAATTTCACCTAGTCACACAACCAATCAACTTTAACTTCAATCTCGGTTCTCCGATTGGTGGAAGAGATCAGATCTGCGTTGCACGCATTCGACGGCTAATTACAATGGCGTGCGGTTGGACTGCAGCTCTGCCATAGAAGTAGACTTTCTACAGCAGCTCTCCAGTTCGATCTTGGCATTTCTTTTAAGCTGTTTGATCATTCCGGACCCACGGTTGTTTACCCGTTTACTTTTAAAGAATTG